>NW_024962305.1:1277846-1278880 GCF_019238085.1 Lagopus leucura | reverse complement strand
GCAATGGGTCCATAGGACCCACGTCAGCCCCACAGCCACGATAGGTCACGAGGCCTACAGCAGCCCCACCGGGCACAGCACGGTCCCGCAGCTCTCCTCCTGCCGGGCCCTCTGCCTCCAGGCCCCGCTCCGCGGCCCGGCCCGGCGGTGCTGAGGTTCGGGCAGCGCAGCCCCCAATCCCGGCCCGCTCCCCCCTCACGGCCCCGCCCGCCGCTGCCGCTCACCGCCTGCGCGACCCGGCCGGGAAACCCGGAAGTGGCGGCCGTGCGTCCCTCCTCCTCGTGACGTCATCACGCAAAGGGGGCGGTACCGAGCGGGGAGGAGGCCACGCCCGCCGCGCGGGAATGGGGGCGGGGCCACGCGCTGAGTGACGTGCGGGGAACCTGCGTGATTGGGTGAGCGTGCAGGTGGGGGCGGGGCGGCAGGAGCGGGGGTACAGAGCTGGGTGTGCACGGACACACGTACATACATAGGTACACACGTACATATACAGATACATTCATAGGTACACACATACATACATACACACATACATACATACATGCACACATATACATACATACATACATACACACGTGTACATACACACATATACATACATACATACACACACACACACACATACATCCCCATACGTGGGCACACAGACCCACACATGTGCAGACCAACATTTGTATCCATACGTGCACACATAGACCCACATGTGTGTCCATATGTGCACACACACAAGCCACACGTGTAACCAAATGTCAACACACACAGACCCACACACATGCCCATGTGGGCACATTCACATCCACATATGTACCCATATGTGCACACACAGACCCACACGTGTCTATATGCGCACATGGACCCACGTATGTGCCCATATGTCTACATACACAGACCCACACATGTACCAAGATGCAGACACACACACACACTGCCCTACACATGTACCCTACACATGTACCCACATGTGCACACACACCCCCATATGTGCACACACATGTACCCACATGTGCACACACACCCCCATATGTGCACACACA
>NW_024962305.1:1262582-1277836 GCF_019238085.1 Lagopus leucura | reverse complement strand
GTACCCACATGTGCACCCCCCTATGTGCACCCCCCCAGACCTGCACTCAGACACACACCCTGCACAGTGCAACCCCCCAGAGCTGCACACCACACACACCCATGCACTCACATGCACTCCCCCCCACACACACACGTGGCAGAACACCCTACAGCCTTTAATAGCAAACCCAGCGCTGCTGGAGCGAAGCATCCATCCCACTCAGTAGCAGGGCACCCCGTGCTGGGCTCTGTGCACCGCTGCGCTGCCCCTGGAGCCATTCAGGGCTCAGTGCCCCCATCCTGCTGGACCCTCCTGGGCCTCATGGGGTGGAGGTGCTGGGGCTGTGCTGCTCCTCGGGCATCCTGTGGGGATGAGGGGCAGCAGGAAATGGAGCACGTTTGCTCGTGGTGGTGCTGGGTGACAGACGTGGCCACCGTCCCATCTTACGTTGGCTTTGCCCTGCTGAACACCTCCTCCTCCTCCTCCTCCTCCTCCTCCTCAGGCTCTTGGTACAGCTGATAGATGGAGTTCCTCTGCAGGTCATCCAGAGGCATGTAGAGATCTCGGAGCCACTTGGGTTCGTCCTTCATGCGCCCTGCAAAGTGCAATCCCTGGGAAGCAGTGGGGAATGGGACGTGTCAGTGTGGGGGCAGCTGTGGGGCAGCTGTGGGGCACGGCGCATTGCAATCACCTGTGCCTCATCGTTCCTGCGCCATCGGTGCGGCAACAGCTTCTTAAAGAACCTGAAAAAAAGGGAGAGAAAGGATAAAAAGCGGAGGCTCAGGTTCAGCTGCCCATCATAAACAGGCCCAGAATGTGGGCGGACGCACTGGGTCAGTTTGGGGGGCAGGGGGTAATGAATTAATTACCGTCTCCACCGTGACTTGCTGGTGCTGTGGGGCTGGGAGGCAGCTGTGGGTTTGGGGCAGCAGACCTGGAGGTTGAGGAGAGAGGAGTCCCAACGTCAGGATGGGCCTCTTGTGTGCTGCAAAACAGGGCTGACATGTGGGCACGTGCTGCGCTCTGTGAGGGGAGCAGGGGCTGCTGCAATCAGTGCAGGGGCAGCGGCAGAGGAGAGCGTGGCAGGAGGGGCTGTGGGGCTGGGAAGATGTGGGAGTGCAGCAATGTGGGGCCGGGGAGATGTGGGGCTGGGGGAGGCTGTGATGACAGCCCCAAAGGAGTTGGGAAAGGAAAGCTGCAAAGCGCAGCTCCAGATGGGGGACGGCCAACCGCGCTGTGCAGCGTGGATGCTGGCCCCACATCCCCCACGATGCCCACGGATGCCATAGGCAGGACAGATGTGCACTCTGCCCCCCATGCTAAGCTGCGATGAGCTCCGTGCCCACCTCGATGAGACAAATGGCTGTGATGTAAGTGGTGATGATGAGAGACACCGACACCGCCAAGAGGACCCTCCTGCTGGAGCTGTGCACTGCTGTCCTCTGGGACAGAAAGAGCAAATCACAGAGAGAAAGCAGCCCTCCCCACTGCCACCCCCATAGGATCCTATTTCCAGCCCCATAAGATCCCATTTCCACCCCCACAGGATCCCATTTCCACCCCCACAGGATCCCATTTCCACCCCCAAAGGATCCCACTGGCTCTGCCCTACCTCCCCACTCCGGTTCCTGCTCTCTGTGCCAATGGAGCTGTTCCCCCATTGCACTGGGCATTGCACTGTGGGTCTCTGCCTGCCCAGCAGCCCCACCAGCTGCCCCGTCTGTGCCAGCAGCTTGGTGCAGGAGGGCTGCAGGTGGGGCACTTGGCAGTCCTTCCTCACAGCTCGTGCCACGCGGGCGATGAAACCCCGCAGGGCTCCGTTGGGGACCAGCGAGCGCAGGCGGTGCTCCACTTCTCCTTCAAAGAGGTCTCCTTCCATTGCTGCGTCCTCATCCTCCGAGCTGCCTGCACCGCTGGGCTCTGTGGGGACGTGGGCTCCTTCTTTTGCTTCCAGTACCTTGTGTGCCACAGGTCTTGGCAGCTGTGAGGCGGTGCTTTGCTGCTCCTCTTTCAGCTCTGTTGCTGGGAAATGGAGTTTTCTCCCCCCATTCCCACTCTCCCGGCCCTTACGCAGAGCGCTGTGCAGCTCCTGCCTGCGTGGGTGCTGAGGGGACTGGGGGCTCATTCTGGAGATGTGATTATTGGAGTTCCTGAGGACCCCGTCAGCACTGTGAGGGCTCAGGAGAACATTAAGTGTTACGGTTTCTTTGTCTCCAAGTGAAGAATTGCTGGGGTTGAGGAGCAGCACCGCGCCGCGTTGTGCAGCTCTCCTCAGTTCTGCTCGCATCTCTGCTGGGGATTCCTCGTGAGCTGCAACCCCAGGAGAACAAACACATCAGGGCAGAGCGGATGGTTGGGGTGAGGCAGAGCCCAGGAGAGCACTGATGCAGAGGGAACGCAGTGAGCCTGCAGTGGGGAGCATCTCCCAGCCCCGCACTGAGGCTGCACACACAGCCAGATCTCTGTCGGTGCCGGCACCGAGCGACGTGGTGGGGAGCATTACAGATGATGGAGGTGTTGGGGCCTTTCTGCTGTGCAGCTGATGGGAAATGGGACACGTGAGGATGCCCTGGCCATGCAGTGAGGTTTGCTCGTCCTCATCCCGCTAACAGATGAGTTACCCAGTAGGGCTGTGGCAAGCCATGCTGTGGTGGCACTGGGAAGGTCTGGGGGAATGTGCGGGGTTTGTGAGCAGGCCGTGCTTCCCCTGCTTGGGAACAGCACCATGCACACATGGTTTCCTTGGCTGAGCGCTCTGTGTGTGTTGGAGGCTGGCGTGTTTGCTCTGCCCTGCAAGGCACTTTTCCTCCTTTAGCCCCTGGCAGCAGATGGGTGCAATTGTGTGTTTCCAGCCCTTGTTTATGTTTCCAAGCATTGTTCTCCAAAGGGAGGATTTTGTGCCCCTGGCTCAGGGGGTGCATTCAGACCTCACAGCTCTCATCGGAGCCGCGTGGGGGCAATTAAAGGCTTTGCAGGGACAGAGCTCCTCAAGCTGCTTTGGGATTGCCTAGGAGGGAACTCACACAGCACAGCCACACGACAGCATCTCCCAAAGCCGGGGGAGATCAGGGAGATGAGGAGCCCGCCGATGCGGTGCTGGGAGCCTACCGCACTGCGGGGCGCTGGCACACAGCTCCCGGTGGAAGCGGACGCTCCTGCACAGTGCCTTGGCAGCACGGCGCTCCTGGCAGAGGCAGCAGGCGGCAGCTCGGGGCAATTTGCTGCAGAGAAAGGGGAGAAAAGCTCCGTTTCTCGATGTGCGTCAGCTGAGGCTGCAGGCGGCGCATCTCAGCGTGACTGGGATCGCTCTGCAAAACTTCCCCACGCAGACAGAGGTGCTCTCCAGGTTTCTCGGTGAGATTCCACATGGTTTTGTTTTACCTTTGAGAGCGGAACCAATGCCAAAACGCACTCTGAAACAGAAGCAAGCCACTGCCTTGACTTAAAACTTCCCTTTGAAAAACCGAAACAGTGAAATTCCGACTGCCAGCAGATGAGTCTGGGGGTCCCCAATAAGAAATGCTGAACTTTAGGCTTGTGGGGCGGGGGCATTCCGATGTAGGGGGGAGCTGGCTGCTCTCCCAAGCAGAGCACGTATTTCAGCAGCGCATTCTGCTGGCAGCCTGGCCTCTGTGTACTCACAGCGTCTCCAAACGGGCCGTGGTCAGGAGGAGTCTGAGCGCTGACAGCTGTGACACACGCGTTGCTCCCAGGTCACTGCAAGGGTTGGGGAAAGCAGATGGAATTTGCAAGGCACGTTTATGGGAAAGAGCCCAAATCCTGGTGCTGCTCCCAGGGGATCCACTTCTGCTAATTAAACTGAAGTTGTTCATAACCTCAGTGCTTTCAGGTGCTCCCAACCATGGGACGGAAGCAGAAGCGTTTCCCCACCTCCTCCCCCTCCTCATTTGTGTCCCAGCTCTTTGGCTGCTTTGCAGATGGGTCTGTGCTGCAGACAGCCCAAAAGTCGTCCTTTGATCTGCTGGGAGAAGTGATTTCCCACCTCAGGAGGGAGAGAATTAAGTATTAACCCACTCAAAACGAGTGGATGCTCACAGATAGCTGACAGCTGGCAGCTGGAAGAGCGACGCGTCATCGATCACAGACAGCGGGTTGTGGCTCAGGATCCTGCAAAACAACAACAAATCAAAGTGAATTTCCACTGGGTCCCTGCCAAGCCTCTCCGTGATCCATTTCTCCTCTTTGCCAGACTTCACGTTTCAACATCAGAGCTGCACGTGCTGGATCTGATGCTGAGCCACATCGAAATCCCCTTTCCAGGCTCCTCTATCCCACGTGGGGGGTGAGGATGAGGATCCAGCCTCATCGTGGATGGCAGATGTGGATTGGGCTGAACCATTTTGACTCCAACCTCCCCACAGGGTTTCCTTTCAGCCTGGAGGTAAAGGACTGGCTGATGGGTGAGGAAGGGCCTGGGCTGAAGGTGCAGATGGGAACGGATGGGGTAAGCCACAAAGTACAGCAGGTCCTGATCACCTGCAGCTGGAAGAAAAGAAGTATTCTGGAAAAGTGGCCTTTCCTTTACGCCTGTGAAGGTTTGGTGGGCAAAACGCCCTGAATTCCTGTGGGCCCAGATGGAAATTGTGACCCTATCCTTGGAAGGGCTCCTCGGCTGTGGGTTGCATCACGTTTCTGCAGGCACTGAAGGAACAAAATGTCCGTTTGTGGATGATTCGGAGCACCTTTGCTTTTAAATGCAGATATGCAAAGTGTTTCCCAGTCCTGTTCCCATCTGCCTTCAGAGCTGACAGAACTTACACTTTTTGTAGAAACTGCATCCCATGCCAAGCCTGGAAAGTGTCCTTCTGGATCCGCGCCATGAGATTTCCACTGAGGTTTCTGGGGAGAAAGAAAGGGATCTGGTGTGTCCTGGGGAAAGCAGAACTGCACTGATCTGTAGGAAATACCCAAATCTGAGGCAGAACGGGGACCAAACTGCTGCCTTCTCGTCCTTTCAACCTGTCAAGGAGAGGAAACGAACTGCACATGTGCTCCATCTATTTCTGTTCCAGGGTACAGTGAGCCTTCGGGAAAATCATGGCTGCATTTGGGCAACTGCACTGATCTCATCCTGCTGCATCACAGCCATCCGCACCGACCCTCCAGCCCGGTTAGCAGAAGAAATTGCCACTATTCCAACAATAAAGAACATTTCCTGGCACACGGAGGGTTATAAATGCAAAAAGAGATTTTTACGACTCACAGAAGCTGCAAGAAGGGAAGTGGCTCAAAAGCACGTTCCTCAATCGACAGGATTTTATTGCCGGATAAATCCCTGTTAAAATTAGAACACGAAATGCTGGTTACATTTGCACCGTCGTGTTTACCTTCCCTTGCTTTGGCAGCATATGTGTTTCATGGCTCTAATTTCACATCATGTTTATATCTGATACCAGCGGTTTGTAACCTGCCAGAACCCTCATGCCTGGAAGTGGCTTTCATCTCCTTGCTTTTTTTTCTAGCTCTGACCCCACCAGAATTGTTTCAGGGCTCGATTTTCCCCTATGACAGATTCTTTAGCAGCCAAGGAAGCACTTGCATGGGCCACAACCAAGCGTGTGCCCCTCTGGACGTGCCCCAGAGATGCAGCCTCTCTGTAAGGTTCAGGTGACGTGAGCTCCGGGCACAGGAAGCGACCCAGGCGGCCAGGGGAATTGCAGAAATACAGCAAGCAAGCTGAGAGCCTGTCCTGAGTGACCAGCACTGCAGGGCTCTGTCTTTGCTGCAGGAATTTTGCACCCGAACCTTGGCAGAAGCGAGGCGTGCACGTATGGGTTTTGCCTTGTTTTGGCCATCGCCACACCTGAACAGTCCTCAGCTAAAGCTAGAGGCAATCTCCAGCTCACAGGAGGCCACAGCTGGGGTGGGATTGACTGCGAATCACCCGGAGGGAAAGAGCAGCAGCCTCCTCATCTTTGGGAGGTTTGGGGCAAAGAAAGTGGCACCACAGCCCCGCAGTGGATCCTCCCACCGGTCGCTACTGCAGGATCGTGGCACTGTGTTTTGCTGAAACAGTGGGGAATGAAGGACACTTGCGTGGGGAGGGGGACAGAACCAGCCCACACATACAGATGCTTCAGCAGCAGCAAACCCTCCAGCGAATGCCTCTTCACCACCCTCAAATCGTTGTCCTGGAGAACTCTGCAACGAAACAAACAGTCGTTTACTGCTGCACCAAGAGGAGCAGGCACTCTCCCTGAGCTGCTGAAGCCAACTGTAGCTTGATGGTTCATTAATTAGGCACAGGGATGGCCCTCTTGGACTGGAACCATAAGCCTTCCCGTAGCTCACAGCATTTTGGCCACTCCTGGAGGTTAGGGGGCTTCTTATCCCTCCTTACTGAGCAGCTCAGCTCTGAACTCACTTGGAAACGCTTTGTGTGGGTGCTTGTGTTCCTTATACACTCAGCTCAAGAAATAGGGTGTCCGGATTGAAACTATCTGAACTCCTGACATCTAAAATGAATACTTACAAGTGCTCAGCCCATGGGTATTCCCTCCACACTTCTTTTTCAATGGAAGAAATAGAGTTGCCGGTGAAATTTCTGCAAACAAACGAGCGCCACGTGACTGCGATTGCTAACAGGTCTGCAAAAAGCAGTCTGCAGAAAGACTGCTTGCAAATCATCGAATCGTTATGGCTGGAAAAGTCTTCTAAGGTCATTTTCCTACCACCAATATTGCCACTAAACCACATCCCTCGGTGCCACACCTCCTATTTCCATGACCCCCCACCCCCCGTGCAGTCAGTGCTGATGTATCACTGCTCTTTCCGAGAAGAAACACTTCCTCACATCCAACCTGACCCCCTCCCCCCCGGCACAACTTGAGGCCACCACCCCCTCTCGTCCCATTGCACCATGCCCCGTCTCAGAGCTGCTTCTGTCATTAGCACGAGGATTTCAGTCAGCCCTTTAATGACGTTACACGAGTTCCTCTTTCCCGTTCCATCTCACTGCTTCCCTGGGGATCAGGGGGTCCTCCAAGGTGAGGCACGGAACACAAAACCCCGTTCCCCTACAAACTGCTCACAGCACAGACAGGGCCCAGCGGCGGGCGGCCCGCGGCACCGCCACCATGGAGGCTCGGCTGCAGTCCAGCAGCCACTGGTGACAGTGGCAGGAGGGCGGGCAGAGGGCAGCGGGCTGCCCTGGGGACAGAGCTGTGACCAACGGGAGCACCAGGACGAGGAGGAATGGGTGGTGGAGTCGGGGCGGAACCATGGCGTTGCCATCATGGTTGCCGGGCAACTGGGCTGCAGGACTCAGGTGTGCGCAGGCCTGGGCTGTGTGTAGGCCTTAGAATCATAGAATCGTGGAATCACAAGGGTGGAAACGACCTGCAAGATCATCTGGTCCAACCATCTCCTCATCAGCATTGCCACCACAAGCACTAAACCATATCTCGCAGCACATTGTCCAGATGCCTCTTGAGCACTGCCAGGGACAGCGACTCCACCACCTCCCTGGGCAGCCATTGCAGTGCCTGACCACCCTTTGAGAGATAAAGTTCTTCCTTATGTCCAACCTAAACCTCCTCTGGTACAACTTGCAGCCATTGCCCCGTGTGCTGCTCATTGCCTGGGAGAAGAGGCCAAACCCCTCTCCACCACAGCCTCCCTTCAGGAAGTTGTACAGTGCAGTGAGGTCTGCCCTGAGCTCCTCTTCTCCACACTGAACAATCCCAGCTCCTCATCAGCCCTGTGTTCCAGACCCCTCACCAGTTTCATTGCCCTTCTCTGCACACGCTCCAGGACCTCAACATCTTTCCTGTAGTGAGGAGCCCAAAACTGAACACAGCACTCGAGGTGTGGCCTCACCAGAGCTGAGTACAGGGGATGCTCACCTCTCTGCTCCTGCTGGCCATTCCCAATGCAAGCCAGGATGCTGTTGGCCCTCTTGGCCACCTGGGCACACTGCTGGCTCATGTTCAGCCAAGCTCCAACCAACACCCCCAGCTCCTTCTCTTCTTCACACTCACAGCCACTCATCCCCAAGCCTGTAACACTGCATGGGGTTGTTGTGCCCAAATGCAGGACCCGGCACTCGGCCTTGTTGAACCTCATCCCATTCACCTCAGCCCAGTGCTCCAGCCTGTCCAAATCCCTCTGAAGGGCCTCCCTGCCCTCAGGCAGATCCACACCACCTCCCAGCTTGGTGCCACCTGCAAACTTACTGAGGGTGCACTCACTGCCCTCATCTAGGTCATCAGTAAAGATACTAAACAAGATGGGCCCCAGCACCGACCCCTGGGGGACACCACTTGAAATGGGTCTTGGGGCCTTGGGCCTGTGTAGGCTTCAGTTGTGGGTAGTGTGTGTGGGCCTCAGGTGTGTGTGGGCCTCAGGTGATGATTGTCTCCCTCTACTCTGCGCTTGTGAGGCCCCATCTGGAATACTGCGTCCAAGTGTGGAGCCCCCAGTACAAAAAAGACAGGGAGCTGTTAGAGAGGGTCCAGACGAGCCATAAAGATGATCAGGGGGCTGGAGCACCTCCTCTATGAGGACAGGCTGAGGGAGCTGGGCTTGTTCAGCCTGGGGAAAAGAAGGCTGTGGGGTGACCTCAGTGCAACCTTTCAGTACCTGAAGGGAGCCTGCAAACAGGAGGGGAATCAACTCTGTGAAAGGGCTGATATGTGTAGGAAGAGGGGAAATGGTTTTAAGTTGAGGGAGGGGAGATTGAGGTCGGACATCAAGGGGAAATTCTTTACCCAGAGAGTGGTGAGGTGCTGGAACAGCTGCCCAGAGAGGTTATGGATGCCCCGTCCTTGGAGGTGTTCAAGGCCAGGTTGGATGGGGCCCTGGGCAGCCTGGTTTAGCATTAAACGTGGAGGCTGGTGGCCCTGAAGGTGGCAGGGGGTTGGAGATTCGTGATCCTTGAGGTCCTTTCCAACCCTGGCCATTCTGTGATTCTGTGATTCTGTGTGTAAGCCAGTAGTGAGGCCAGTAGGCCTCACTGCACCTCATGTCTCCCAGGGGTGGCTTTGGGTCATTCTGTGTGGTTCTGCCCTTCTGTGAGTGGCACTGCCCCTCAAATAAAGCACATTAAGAAGGATATCACTGTGCGTATATATACACACATATATATATATATAGGATGTCCTTGAGGTGAAGGCCATGGGCTGCTTGTGCTGGGATGGGACATTCCAGCCCTTTCCATTGGGCTGCTGCTTGGAAGATCAATTATTAAATGTGCCAGTAGGCTTTAATTTCACATCAGCCCAACAGTTTCCAACTTGAATAATAAGAGGAAGCTTGGTGATTTGCAGCCGTGTTTCCTTAAATTAAACGTGCCACGATCCTTTCTTTCACCCTTAGTGCTTCAGACTCCCAAGTTTTTCCTTGAGCTCTCCCATTTTTCTTCTGTGCCGAGGGCAGGAGGCAAAAAATCCAGGTAGGGCTTTGTTATGAAATGAACATTCCCTCCCCCCCGCGAGCCCTTCAGATCTATGGAGGTGGATGGACATTCCCACCGAATTCACTGCCCCGAAGATTCACACAGCACACAGGGTTACAAAAAAATTTAATGAAAAACATGTTCTAAGTTAAAAAGAATCTTTGTTTTACATCATAACGATGTCCCAGCTGTTCGGAACATCAGCGCAGGGCTGCGGTTTGTCTCCCTAAGAGAATTTCACCCCGAGGAGCATCACTTGTAAGTACACAGCTACTCCTGCTGGTACGACGTCTCTCACTGCCTCTGTCTTTCTCCTGCTGATCACAGCTAACCCAAACTGCTCTGGCTTGTTCATTTCATTTTTTTCTGAGTGCTGTGCACATCTGTTAGGCTGTCTAAATAATCACCACGTAGGTAAGCTTGCTTCCATATATAGCTGACCTGGATAGGCTGACAGGAAAACACTTTCTCTCCAGAAACATCATACATTTTTGTAGCTTAATTTTAGTAACTGTAGGTCTGTTGCCCATTTCTTTCACTGTATTCTGTATTTGGAGAAAAATAAAAGGTTGGATATGAGGTAGTTGTCACTGCACAGCTTTAGACTTTCATCCCTAACCAAACTTTTGGAAGTGATCTGAAGGCAGAGCTGCGCTACTTAGATGGCACCTCCCACACGGGGAGCTCATCACCCACAGTCAGGTCAGACAAAACTTCTTCTTCGAAGTCAAACAGTTCCAAAGGCAATTCATTGACCTGGGAAGAAAAATCCAAGCGTCAATTTCATCTCTTCAACAGATAAAAGAAATCGGGCGGACGTCGGCTGTTTCAGACACAAAAACACCTCCTGTTTCAGTTACACTCAGTGAGAAAGGAAGGTTGTTCCTCTGGACAATAGGTGACTCAGTGTCATCAAACGGAGCAATGTGTCACAAGGTTCCCGAGCCACTTCCTTCATGCAAACTGCAGGAGGAATCGGACACTGCTCTGATGCATCACGTGAGAGCAATGCTTGCTTTCAAAAGAGCTGAGAACCTGCTGAGGGCTGGCAGTGTGAAAAAGCTGGCGTTCAGAATTCATCTCTCGTGCGTGGTGACAACCAATGCACTGCGTGTCTGACAGCTCTCACAGTTACCTGCAGGGCTTCCCCCAAGCTTTTAGCAGTCATTCCCTGGGGGTGGCATAAGGCCATGAAGTGCGTTTCTGGATGGGGAGTTTTATTGAAGATCTTATTAAAAAATCACTGGGTTTAACCTACTGTAACTTGACTGGGATTTCCACTGTCACAGACGCTGTGCTGTTACCTGAACAAGCCCCTCCAGCTCCTCCTCTGTTAGGAAGTCTGCGGGCTCCTCTGCAGCCTGGTTGTACTCCACGGCCACTTTACCGCTCTCTGGAATGGAACACAGGCAGAGAGCTGGTTGCTGTGTGCAGTGACACCAGCCTACCCTCAGCTCCGCGTGGGGCAGCTCTACTTCATTACTGCTGTGATTCCAGAGTGGAGGAAGGACGCAGCCGAAGGGTTTGTCACGTTAATTACAAGGTACAGGGGACAAGAGCAGGGGTGGTTACTGCATTGGGTAATGCTGCTGCTTCTCTGCAGAAAACCAAAAGGTTCTGACTGAACGGAGTGGAAACTGAAAATGAGGATATGGAACACGTTAATTACCGGGCTGTGTTGTGTGATGGACCAGAAGGCACAAAGCACTGCAAAGTATCTGTATCCAGAGACCCACCCTTCTAAGGAATGCCTTAAAGAATCCCGGACAGGAAGCTGGCAGGTTAACGAAATCCTGCTGGATTTAACAAAGCTCCTGCTCAGATGCTGCATCGGCACCACAGCGCGAGGCGGCGCTCAGTGCGGAAGTCCCTCCTTTGGGAATGAGGATGGCGGCACTGGCCTCGGCACACCAAGGCCTCTCCTGAAGTTGAATGCTTTGAGGGCCAAAGCACTCAGTTATCACATAATTCAGCGCCAGCTGAAGGCTCGGAAAACACCGGATGTGAAATCCAGGGAGAACACATCCAGCAGCTCCTGGGTAGGCACAGAGCCGGATTCGTCAACTGAAATCTCCAATCGTAGCCCCAGAGACATTGAGGACAACAGAAGGGCAGGAGCTACCGAGTCCTTGTGCAGCCCCACGCCAGGTCTTACCTAAAACCACGAGGAGAATCTTCTGAAAGGCGCTGGACAAAGCTTTGCCGACTGCGAGCTTCCGAACTCTTCCTGCAGCTGTAACAAACTGCAGAGGATCTGCGCTGGTGAAACAGCAGGTTAATGAAGACAGCCTGCAGATGAAGCACATCACTGGGGAACGAAATCAAGTGGCCAAAACGAACCTTCACCATTGCCAACGTCTGCCTCACCGAGCCCAACTCCCCGGCTCCGTACGCCATGGCTGGGCAGCGTTACTTCCACAGCACACAGGTATCTCACACATCGCTTCTTCCCCACTTCCTCATTCTCTTCATCAAAGCCAGACACGTTCTGCAGCTGTCGGGAAGGCCGCAAGTCATCATTTGAGATTAAAGAGGAAGGAGGGGTTGTGACTGAGCGGCCACAGCGTGGCACAGAGCTTTTCTGCACAGCGTGGCAGCGTGTGGGGAGGCGAGGTGGGGATGCTGACTGTTTTGACCCTATTTTAGAAATGTTTCATAGTCTCAGTCACCTCAGGAACTCAGCACACAACGACAAGCTCTGGCACGGCTTTATTCACTGCATGAAACCCGCTGCCCTCACGTGCACAAGCAGAAGCCCAGCCAGTGCCCTTGCCCACAGCAATCTTCTCTCCTCAAGCTTTCAAAATAACCCCAAGCCCCAGTTCCTGTGGCTGTCCTTGTTATTTGCTGACTGGAGGACAATTCTGTTCACTCCACCAACTGCTTTTTTTATGGGATAAATGAGGGGAACATGGGAGAACGAGGGGCAGGCTGATGGCAGAGTGACAGGGATGTGGCACGGAGGGACACGGCTCAGTGGGCACGGCGGCGATGAGCTGAGGGCTGGGCTTTATGATCCCAGTGGTCTTTTCCAACCTTAATGGTTCATTGAGTGGGCATGCTGGTGATGGGCTGATGAGCTCAGTGGTCTTTTCCAACCTCAAAGATTCAGATTGTAAGACCATAAAGGGCCCCTTACCGTGATGATACGGCTGCACCAGCCGTTAAAGCCAAGGTAGTGGTTGGCCAATTCCTGGCACTTGTTGCTGTTGAGAGCAAGGACTTGCTGCTGAAATCCCTTCTGCTTGGTGCAAACACAAACCTGCTCAGGGAAGAAGCGAGCAAGTTAGCACAGAGAGCATCTCCCAGATCAACAGATCCACCCAGAGCTCCTGCCCTGCTGCTGAAGGTCCTGGTGCTGAGGGATGGCACAGCTTGGCCGTCCTCCTTACCTTCATTGGGGAGTTCTGAAACAGCTTTTGCCCGTTGCACGCCTGCTGGGCTCTGCTGGCATCTGCAGCTGAGTAGAACTTGATGATGGCATAGCAGCCAGGCCCTGCCACAGCAGCATTGCTGTGTGCTCGCACCGAGTAGAGCAACCCAAATTTTGAAAACACTGAAAACAGGGCATGCTTTGGAAACAAACGAACAAGCAAACAGAACAACAAACCAACACAAAAACACAAACAACAAACGAACCAAGAGAAAAAAGTGCATCTTATAGAACATCCATGGGTGCCCAGAGGCTGACCAGCTCCTTCCCTCTGCCCTCTTGCTTTCTGAGGGCTTTGCAGAAGCTCTGTTACACACTTTAGCAGCTTCATTGCAGCTCTCTGACACTTTGCTGCTCTCTCAGCAGCTTTGCTTTGCAAACCAGAGGGGCACAAATCTCCCTCCCCTCCCTCGGGATTGCCCAGAATGCCTCAAGGAAGTTAAAATATGATCCGAACAATACAAGGCAATGAGAGGTGGGGGTGAGGGTAAAAATTACATTAGCACGAAGGGAACGTAGTGGGAGAGTTGGTCAGTGCAACGGAGGAACTGAGCTGTTATATCCCCCAGCCTCACCCTTCAGGGCCAGGGGTCTGGGCTCCACTCCTCAGCCCCAAGAGGGGCCCTGCTCCCCAAACACAGCTGTAGCCCCCATCCCAGGCCTTTCCCCAGGCCCCCGATCCCACCCTCAGCTCCTGATCCACATCCCCGTCCCTGCCCCAATCCCAACCCCAATCTCATCTCCAGGCCCAGTCCCCAGTCTCAGGCCCAGGCCCCGAACCCATCCCCATCCCCATCCCTCTCCCCAATTTCACGCCCTGACCCCATCCCCAGCCCCTTCCCCAACCCCAGGCCCTGGCCCCATCCTCACACCCCAGCCCCAGGCCCAGGCCCTGACCCCATCTCCAGGTCCTGACAACCCCAGGCTTCGATCCCAATTCCCCCCCCCCCATCCCCAGGCCCCAACCCCAAGCCCCAACCCCACCCCCTGCCACCCCCCGAGTTCGATCCCAATCCCAATTTCCACCTCACCCCCACCCCCAGGCCCCAACCCCAATCTCAAACCCAGCCCCAGCCCTGAGCCCCAGTCCCCATCCCCAGGCCTCAGCCCCATCCCCACCTCCAGGCCCGGCCGTGGCTCCAGCCCCCACACCAGCAATGTCTGCGCGCTGCCCGCAGGCACCCGGAACTCCAGCACCTCCGCCATGCCCGCTCCTCCTTCCTCCCTCCCCTTCACCAGCCCTCAGCCCGCCCCAAATCCTCCCTGCGTCCCCAGCCAGCAGCCAGCCGACAAAGCTCAGCGTTGCGGGATTTTATTCCTCGTGTTTTTGGTGTTGGGGTGGAGGGGAGGGGGGGGAATGGGGCCGTCAGCCGCATCGCGGACGCGGAGAGCCTCAGATGTTGCAGTTGCTCTCCCCAAAGCGCCGGCACTTCATCACCTTCAGGTAGGTCTCCACTTTGTGCAGGTCCTTCTTGAAGCAGGACAGCAGGCCGTAGTTCTTCAGCAGGGCGTCCTCGCTGCGCAGGTGGATGTCGAACCTGTCGTAGGTGGGTCTGAGGAGCTGCGGGCCCCGCGGGCTGCGGTCCTCCAACTCCTGCGGGATGAGAGGGCTGCGGCTGAGCGAGGGGCTGCTGGCAAAGTGAGGCTGTCTTTGCTCCTGCTCTAACAGTGAGCAAAGCTCTGACCCAGCCCTGGGCATCGTGGAGCTGTGAGCTGCAGCCCCTGCTCACCCCGCATGGCTCGGGTCTGTTTGGGGTGAGTGAGCGGTTCTGGGTGCTCTGGGTATCGCTTCTCAGGACCTGCACTCGTATCAATGGATGGCAAAATCTGGAAGCGGTGCTGCGTGTGGAGCTGCAGCTGGAGTGTGATGGGATCACGGCGTGGTTGGGTCGGAAGGGACCTCAAACACTGCAGGACTGTGGAATCACAGCCTGGTTGGGTTGGAAGGGACCTTGAAGTTCGTAGTACCATTGGATCACAGCATAATTGGGTTGGAAGGAACCTCAGAGATCACAGAAGCATGGAATCACAGCACAGTTGGGTGGGAAGGGACCTCAAAGCACCCCCAGTCCCACCCCCTGCCATGGGCTGGGTTCCCCCCACCAACTCAGGCTGCCCAGGGCCCCATCCATGGCCTTGAGACCTCCAGGGAAGGGGCACCACAACTTTTCTGCACAAAAATGTCAGGACAGAGGGTCTGTTTGCTCCCAAGCCTGGCTTTTCTAGTTATTTAGGGTCTATAAGATATAAACAATTGTCCATGCTCATGTGGCACAGGTGTGGGTCTCCAGCTGTGGTGATGCTGAGCACATCCAAGAAAGGATTCTGACAATAAGCAACATCATTCAAAATAACAAAGCAAAACTTCATCATGGAGCTGTTAATGTTGGAAAGACCCAAAGCCCAGCCCCAACCCCCCCCCCC
>NW_024962305.1:1213590-1262482 GCF_019238085.1 Lagopus leucura | reverse complement strand
GCAGACTTACCCTCATCAGGGCTTGGATCCCTTCTTCCAGGTCCTTTAGTTTCTCAAACACTCTGTCTGAGGTGCCGAAAACCAAATTGTTTGTGAACACCTTGCTTAGGTATTGCACGGGGGTCAGCCAGGACTGGATGAGAACCAGTGAAAACCGAAGCAGCTCCATGTCCTGAAATTACCAAAGGATTTCAGAGCTGTGCAGTGCGGTGTTCCTGCAGTGCTGCTGCATGCCCTGCTCTCCCTGAAGCAGCCCGGAGGAGCTGAGCGCCACCACTCAGACCTGAGTCCCTGTTCTGAAGACTTTATTTAGGGGGGGAATAGGATTTCCTGCCCGACCCGTGTCTTTCTGCACGCAGGGTGTGAAAAGGAAGAATCCCAGGAGAGGTGGAAACCCTGTGTTCCATAGAACAGCGCTGTGTGTGCTGGGGGGAGACGACTCACCGATTTCTGCTGGGCGTCATCCTTCCCTGTGGGAGCTGGGATGGTTTCCGAGTAACAAAATGCGGCCTGGGAGTTTTTGTTGGTGTACCTCTGGTCCTCCGGAATGTAGGTGCGTTCCTGTGGAGACACCCCAGAGACACTCAGAGCGTGTAGAAGACGAGAGAAGAGCACGGACTCTTTCCTCTCTCTTTCCTGGCAGGTTGCAAGAAGGAAACGTGGCACACGATGTGCATCTCTGTGCAGGTGGGAAAGCGGAGCACAGCACTGCTGGACTTATGGATCTGCTCTCACTGAGGCAGAGGGTTGAGGTGAGCACAGAACACACGGACAGGAGGAGGGGACTCCTTGCAGGAGGAGGCAGAGAGCCGTGGGGAGGGCGGGCTGTTTGGTCATCAGCTGTCCTGCCCCATGCAGACCCTTCCTCCTCCTCAGGAGACACTGACAGCTGAGAAGTCTTTGCTTCTCAGTCTTTGCAGGGATGTACGCAGGGTGGGAAGCCACGGCGCGCTCCTGGCAACATCAAGCTAACAAGACGGCCAACACTTACGAACTCTTTGTACGTCTCAGCAGCCAGGAGGTGGAGGTGCTGAGCCCTCAGCACAGCGTTGGCAAACAGGTTGGAGAGGGGCATGGCAGGGAAGGTGGCAGCAGCGCCCTGCGGCAGTCCCAACGTGACCACAGCAACGAGGAGAGGAGAAAACCACGAGCCTGCAGCAGAGCGCAGAGGAGAGGGGTTACAGGAGAGGGGTTACCTGTCCTTTGGTGGCACCTGGGATCAGTGTTGCGCCCACCTGTGAGTGCAGCCCCCCACAAAACCCCATCCCCTCTCACTGTGTGCGCCCCTGATGCTCAGGAGTCATTGTTGCTCCATGGAAACTGGAGTTCATCCCTTTGTTTTCCCCTCATGTTTTTCGGTAGGTTTCACCTTCCCGAGCAGAGCACGGGGCGCCCTTTGGTGCCTGAGCAAACAGGACGGAGAGCAGTGGGTGAGGAGTGGGAACGGCTCAGCTGAGCCTCTGCACCATGCTGCTGCCACTGCACTGCCTCCACTGGGACCAGAGGTGGTTGCATTGCCTGCGCTGTGGCTCCCTGGGACACAGCTAGCATCTGGAGGTCACTGCCAAGCCTGAAGGTTATTAACCCTTCACATCAGCTCACACCAGTGCCCACTTACACAGGTTAATCTCAGTGGAGGTGAACTGGAGTGGAGGAATGCTCTGGAGCCTGCAGGACTTGCACAAGTGCAGGATTGAATTGTTATCTTTGAAGTGCCTTTCAACCCAGGCCATTCTGAGGGTCTACGATTAGACATCACCCTGCTCTCTGTTCAGAGCCTTGGAATTGAGTTTTCATATCCCTGGCAGCACATATGATAGCAATAACTGTTACAACTCTGCTTTGCCTCGTTCTCTGTATTCTGCAGCTCATTCCTGCCCCTTGCCAAGGTTGGGCTCAGGGTTACCTGACTGTTTGTGGTATGAAGTCGCGCTGTAGGGAAAGATGTCCTTTGTCACTGATCTGTAAGCTGCCAAGTTTTAATTCAGAGCCCCCCCAGCGCCACCCCACCATCGCGTCCCACCACCCAAAGCGCTTTGATGGCACGTCTGTTAAAGCTGAGGTAAAGCAAAGTACCTGGAGCCATTCCTGCCAGGAGAGCTGCTTGGGAGCTGCTTGAGCGTTTCCTCCTTTCATCCAGGTGATGATGCCAGGTGAGACACCCCTTATATAGGGGGCTCTGTTTAAAATGGATGGGGCGTTCGCCATCACTGCCACCTCTCCATATCCCGTCCTTGCATAAATGCAGATGTGCTCGCCATGGTGCCACCTCATTCTAGTCATTTATACGGAGATGGAAAGGTTGGGGAGGATGTTTGCCTGGGGATAAAATTAGTGCTGAACTTTTTCTTCATATTCTGCTGTTTATTGCAACCAGAGGTTGTATCACCGTTGGAAAACCCATCCCAAATCTGTTCTGTGCTTACACGGGGGGATTTCCCACACAGGTAGAAAATCCAGCTGGTTTTCCTGCCTGGTTTTTCTGCCCCACAGTTCACGGGGCCGGCAGGGCAGCACAGGGCACTTCTGGCTTAGAGCAGGTGGGATGGCTCCCCATGTAGTGGGGTTGGGATGGCTGTTGTCAGAAGAGCTTCCCAGGCAGTGCTCGCTTGGATCCACCTGCCCATGCAGAAGCCAGTGGCAGAGCTCTGGGACGTCTCTCAGCTCCTCCTTTGGACAAAGCTTTGGGGTCTGGCGATCGCAGTGATCCCACAGCCTTGTGCTTTGTGAGAAAAAACCCACAGTCAGCTGCTTTCTGCTTCTGCCTGGTAGGAATGAGAGACGGCTCTGCATTAAGCAGAGGAGCGGTGTGGAGAGGAGGAAGAGAAGAAGGGGAAGAGCAGAAGCCCCAGCACACCTTTCCCCGAGCCGCACGAGGCGGAACCTGGGGTGGACGACTGCAGGAGGGCTTTCACTCCCCATAGGGCACCGACAGCACTTTGCCCCCCTGGCTGTGGGTCCAACCTGCCCCTGGTTTGGCTCTGATTTCCAAGAGCAGCATCATCACCGCAGTGCAGGGTGTGAGAGCTCGTTAATAAACGAGCTGTTCCGAGAAGCCCCGCGTGTAAATGTCAGTCCCTAGAGGAGAGGGAACAGTGGGTCCTGCAGCTATCAGGTATCCGGTCACCCAATAGCCAGCAACATCTGGGGGTGTTTTTCTGCTCCGGGCTGTTTAAATATGCCCATGTTTGTCAGAGGTGAGCAGAGCAGCAGGCACCAGGCTCTGCTGCTGTTAGCAGTGAAGCCACAGCAGCGGCACCGAGCCCCGCTGCCCTGCTGCCCCTGCAGCCCTGTGAGTAAAAGCACAGCATGAAAAGCCAACCCTTTCCATCTTGCAGCCAGGAGATGCCACGTTCCATGCTGTGCACTGCCC
Source organism: Lagopus leucura (assembly GCF_019238085.1). NCBI lineage: Eukaryota > Metazoa > Chordata > Aves > Galliformes > Phasianidae > Lagopus > Lagopus leucura. The sequence continues at coordinate 1,259,109 of NW_024962305.1, read as the reverse complement.
TAGAGGGCCGTTTCCCCCCCTACTTGCCTTCAGTGGGGCAGAAGGCGGTGTGTCGCTGAGATCGCATGCCACTGCCACAGTGACAGTTGCATAAGCAGCTCTCAGATATCAGCTTGGCATCCTTCTGCCTTTCACGTGCCCACGTGTGCATCCAAAGGGTCGTGTCAGAAAGCAGCGTGACGCTCAGTGTCCTCCAAAATCCTGTTCTTATTTGAAAGAAGGAATCCTTTTCCTTCCCTTTTCCTTCCCTTCCCTTTTCTCTTTCCCTCTTCCCCTTTCCCCCTCCCTTTCCTTCCCCGGTGGTCCCACATCCTCCTGCTTTGCTGCTCGCGCCCCAGCAGCGTTTGGACAGAGGAGGCAATGTTCCCTGCAGGTGTGTGTGCGCCCAGCCCCCCCCAGGGCTGGATACAAATCGGGCCATATCACAGCCTGGGCTGTACATACCGGCCCACACTTATTTACACCGACTGCGCTTTAAATGCAGACCTATTTCAGTATAAAACTACAACAAAACCCCTCTCTCTGCTTCCTAGAAGCTAATTTAAGCATTTAAAATAACGCAGCAATGCAGAAATATTTATTTGCTTCTGACGTTTCAAAGGAAGCTGAGGCCCCGTGCTAAGAGCAGCCAGGCAGCAGAGCGGAACTGGGGTCACTGAAACTGCTTTTGTCACCAGTGGTTTCCTCTGCAGGTGCAGCTGCAGGCGCTGCGTGTCTGCGTGGCTCTGCTCGTTGGGTGACTTGTTTACAGAGCAGAGAAAGCAGTTGGGCGCTGGGAAGGCTGAAACACTCTCCTTCCTCTTCCATTTCATCGCTGGAAATGGCGCGGAGGGCTGAGCCCTGAAATCCTGCACAGCTTGGGAACCGGGGCTCGTTTCTCCCTGCTGAGCAGCCCTGTTTCCTCACAGTTTACCCTCAGGCTCTGCAGGCTGTTTCAGGAAGCAGCGCAGTCCCGTCTGCTTCTCCTCGGGGCCGAGGCGCAGTGAGCTGCCCGCTGCAGCCGCCCCACGAGGGACCTTCAGCCCATTGCCACCCCAACACCCCCAGCGCCAGGGCTGGGCACGGTACAACGCAGCTCGGATGCCTGCAGGTGTGCAAGGTGGGAATTCACCCTGCACCTTTATTAGGACTTGAAAGAGCAGTTGGACGTTTGTGTCCCGCTATTTACATCCTCCCCATCGGTTCTCACCGGGGGTACATCGCTGTGACGCAGCTCCTCCTGGAGAGGAGCAAGCCCTCCGTGTGCCCGTTGTCTCCCTGGTCTTCCCTCAAGTCTATGGGATAAAACAAGGCACTGGTGGAGGATCCTCCATCTCAGACAACAACCAACTTCGTCAACTTCCAGCTTGGCCAACTGGACGCGTCTGTGGCTTGAGAGAGAACGCAGTGGCCCCAGATCTACCAGCCCCACGGTGCTGCTCGCATGGCTCCCCTACCAGGAGCACGGGGCTGTGGGGGGTCTCACAGCCCGGCAGGGTCCTTGCAGCGTGGGGGGGAATTGTGTCTGTCCATGGGGTCACCAGCGTAGCACCTTGGTGGCAGTAACCATGCCACAGCTCAGCACCGTGGTGTGGGGCTGCCTGGCATTTGGGGCTGCTGGGCTCTGAGGTTGGTTCCTAATATCTATGTAGGGTTTTGGGGTTGAGCAGTGGGGCAGGATGGGCAGCAGCCAGGGCAGGACAGTCTCGCTTGCGCAGTTTGGATGCGACCAAGCGAGAGCTGAGAGGCAGCAGGACCTGAGCTCTGTACAAGGCAGCTGGAGGTGGTGGCACCAAGTCCTTGCAGGTCCGTGGTGGCGCCAGTGTGGTGCTGCCATGGGGTGGTGCTGCTGATGCCATCCTGGTGGTGGGGGCAGCACCCCTCACTCCTCTCCTGGGTGCTCCCCCACTGTCCATTTGGCCTTCATGTCCCGGAAAGGAGTGATGTCCTCGTAGGTGGCAATCTGCTCCACCTCCAGGCCCTGCCAAGAAGGAAGAGGTTGGGATACGAGGAACCCCCAGCAGGGATCCATCCCTGGAGTGTTCCCCCAGGGAAGAAGGCAGCTTCTGGGATGGGAGGAGATGGTGATAGGTGGGTGAACATGCACAGAGCTTGGCTTGGCCCGTATCCACAGCTCTTTATGGACAACGTGCATCAAGCACTGGGGATGAACGTGCTCTGTATGCCCTACAAGGGCTGGTGGCAGACACCCAGGAGAGCACAGCTGGCTAATCCAAGGGTCAGGCTGATTTTGTAGAGGTGTTCTGATCATTCATGCAGCATTACCTCATAGGTGTGGTCTTCCTCGGGGCTTTCCTTTCCATCACCCTATGGAGAAGAAAGTCACAGGCTGAGTGTCACCAGCACAGCGTGCTGTGGGGTCCTCCATCCCCTGCCCCAAGGCCAGGTCCCACAGCCCCCACAGGCAGTCCCACACCCCATGAAATGCTCCCATTCAATGGCCCCAAACACAGTCTTGCACTTGCTGCCTTGCCCAGGACGTGGGGCACCACTGGGAGAATGGCAGTGCCAAAACCAGGGACGGCCCCACTACTGGGGATGCTGTCGCTCACCTTTTCTAGGAAGAGGAGCATGGGGACGCTGATGAAGATGACCAGCAGGATGGTCTGGATGATGATGATGGTGTCCTTCAGCGTGTTCCTGTTCTGGATCTGCTGGATGTTGCTGCGACCTGGGAGCAGCAGAACAGGGAAAACCCCAAGTCCCCTCTCTGTGCCACGCTCCCAATGGCTGGGGACACAGAGAGGAGGGGAATGGGACGATGTCCCCTGGGAGAGACCAGAGCACTGCAACCTGCTGGGGCTGGCATCGGGGGCCAGCTCCACTATGGGACGTCCTGAGCAAGACCAGGAGCAGGGAGAATGTGGTTTGTGTGAGGAAATGTCTGGGATGCGACTGTGAGATGGGCAGACTGCATACAAAGAGCCACCTGCTGTGTGATGCAGCACCCACTGCTGATCTGAAGCCCATGTGGGCAAACCCATGATGGCCATCCCAGACAGGATGGCACATTTCGTGCGTCCAGCGCAGGGAGAACTGGGTGCACAGGAGCGTGATGTAAGGTTTACAGAGTTGGGAAAAAGGTGAAAAAAAATGGAGAAGCAAGGGAAGTGATGGAAGCGATGGGACTGCCACTCACTCATGACTCTGAGCTCCGTCCCACACAAGTAGGGCTGCCTCTTCTCCTCCGTGAGGTTCTTGCTGTCGCACACGTAGATGCCGTTGTCCTCGTAGCTGATCCTGAAGATGGTGAAGTTGATGTAATCGTTTGTACTCTTGATGCTGAAGCGATCGGAGCTCTGATCCAGCGCTTGGAACTCCTCTCCATCCGCCGGCGCTTTGTACCACTGCATGGCGTGGGGCTGACGGGTGTAGCAGATGAAGTGGACAGGCGTGTTCTTCTTGGCAGCCATGTAGCGTGGGTGCTGCCACAGCCCGAAGCACCCGCTGCCTACGGGGGACACGGGTGGGCACGGCAAGCCGGCAGGCTTTGAGTGCAGACTCATGGTTTTCTATGGGAGCGGCTTCAACGGAATGGTTGCTTGGTGCTCCCACCCCTCTCTTCCCGCACCTCGTCGGAGGTGTGCTCCCAAATGACAGCCCCGTTATCAGAGAGGCAAAGCGGATCCGGCTGTGTGCCCATGTGGGGTTGGGGATGTGCCATGGAGGAGGGCACAGCCTGGAGAAGGGCTTTGGGGCACCTCCAGCTCTGCTGGGGACGGGCAGCCCCATGGATGGGAGGCACCGTGGGGACGTGGGGAAGAGCCCGACAGGTTGGAGGTGTTACCTGTGCTGTTACTGGTGCTGTTCCCGTCTGTTGGGATCCCACCTGTAGGATAGGAGAAGGGGCCTGAGAGAGTGGACAAGGGCCTGTGTAGGACAAACCCATGTAGGACAAACCTGTGTAGGACAAACCTGTGTAGGACAAACCCATGTAGGACAAACCCATGTAGGACAAACCCGTGTGGGACAAACCTGTGTAGAACAAACCCATTTAAGACAAGCCCACGTAGACAAGAACATGTAGGACAAACCCATGCAGAACAAACTCACGTGGGACAAACCCACTTTGTACAAGCCTGTGGAGGGCAAAACCGTGTAAGACATACCCACGAAGGACAAACCCATATAGGACAACCCCATGTAGGATGAGCCCTTGTAGGACAAACCCATGTAGGACAAACAAGCCCTTGTGGGACAAACCCATACAGGACAAATCCACGTGGAGAAGCCAACATAGTACAAAGACTTGTAGGACAAATCTGTGCAGAACAAACCCACGTATGACGAGCCCATGTGGACAAACACGCATAAGAAATTCCAGGTGTGGTGACAAGTGCTGTGCATGCCCACTCCATATGGGACAGCATGCTTTGGAGCATCAGCCAGGACCTATGGATACAAACCCTTCTATGCCCATCCCTTCTCCCGAATTTCCTCTGGGTAGGCAGCTTTTTGGATGACATCCCACCCAAACCTGCCTTTGCTACTCAAGCTGAGGACCCCCAGCACCACAGGCACCCCGGTTCCCCTTGCTGCAGCTGGGCAGGAAGCACAGCTCTGTTTACTGCGTCGCTTCAGTGCCCACCTCCATCTGCTCTCTGCCAAACCCCACTGACTCCTCGCTGTGCAACACACAGAGCCTCCAAAGCCAAAGTCCCTGTGGCAGCGAATCCCTCAACGCCACCCCAAGAGCCGCAGTGAAACCTGGTGACCAAAACCCTGCAGGGCTCAGGTGAGCACCCAGCAGAAGCCCTTTGGGGGAAAGACCCCCAAGAAAGGACCCCCGATCTGAAGATGGGGTGGGAGCTGCTGCTGGGTTTGGGGGTTCCCTGCACTGAGCAAGAGGGGAAGGAAGGGGACAGGAGCCACATCCCGGCTTGGAACACTGATTCTGCCCAAACAGTTCCACCCCCAAAAACCTTTTTGCTCCCATTTCTCCCCCTCTCCTTGCTGCTCAAGCTCATGGAGCAAAGGGAGGTGGCTTGGCTGCGGCTTCAGCACTGCGTTGGCCTGATTTCCTCCCATACTCTGATCTCTGAGGGTTGTAAATGGTGAAAAAGAATCCTTTTTTCTGCCCCTTGGCCACGAAGGCTCTGCTGCTTCCAGCTGCCCACCAGCTCCCATCGCCACCACCCGCACCCATGGTCTACCTTCTCGCATGACCACAAAGTTTAAAGCAGATCCATTTGGATGTGGTTGGCTGGATGGAATCCCGTGGTGCACGAGGCGTAGGGACGCGTGGCGCTGCGTGCGCTTCCTCACCGCTACGAGCCTCTGCAGCACGGAGCCCACGCTGCTGCCTACCTGCAGCCACAGCCAGCAGCCAGAGGTTGGCCTGGAGCACCCACAGCCTCCTGCAGAAATCCCCCATCTTCTCGCTGCGGGCGGCAGGACAGCATCCAGGTCTCAGCCTTTGCACGGCGTTGCTCCGACCTCCGCACCCGAAAATGGCGAAGTGCTGCTCTACGCACGGCGCTGCCTTTCCTGCTCATGTAAATGGGCTGCAGAGGGGACTTTCCTTTGGGGGGGTGGTTTTAAATGCAGCGCAGACGCTGTGGTGGCCGTCCCTATGCTGGGCAATGCCAACCCTGGGCTTGCAAAGCTATGTGGGGACCAGAGCCAGTGCTGTCCCTATGGAGAGCCCAAGTGAGGCAGGATTTGGGAACAGGCTGCCCAGGGAGGTGGGGAAATCACCATTCCTGGAGGTGTTCCAGAACCGTGGAGATGTGGCACTGGGAGGCAGGGGGGGTGGGTTGGGGTTGGACTTGGAGACCTTGAGGTCTTCCCCAGCCTGAATGATTCTACACGTGGGCACAGTTGGACGGGTTGGGGCTGGACTTGGAGATCTTGGAAGCCTTTTCCAACCTTAACGACTCAATGAATGAGCGTGGTGGGATGGGTGCACCTCCAAGATCTTCAAGTCCAACCCCAACCTGTCCCTACCACAGAATCATTCAGGTTGGAAAAGGCCTCCAAGATCACCAAATCCAACCGCCTCTTCCATCCTGGATGATTCTCCAAGTGGGCACGGTGGGGACGCGCTGCGCTTGGACTTGGGGATCTTGGAGTCTTTTCCAACCTTCACAGTTCTGTGGTTCTGTTTGGGGACGTGGTTTAGCAGGCTTGGTGGGGATGGTTGATGCTTGGACTTGGTGATATTAGAAGTCTTGTCAGTCTAAAAGATTTTGTGATGGTATTGTTCTACGAGTGCACGTGGTGGGGATGGGTTGGTGACTGGGCTCGATGGTCTTGGAGGTTTTTTTTGACTTTAATGGTTCAACCATTGCAGCCCAGGGCTGTGCCCACCTCTTGGCTTTGACTCAGATCTGTGGTTCCCCATCACTGTGCCACAGTGAATCTCCAAGCGCAATGCTCTGCGAGTGAGCACTGGGCTGTAACTCCCTGCAAAAAGCACCTTGGGGTGCTTCTGCCAGCCGGGCTGGTCCCCAGAGCCCAGCTTTGCCTCCTGGGGGCCTCCCCAAACCCTCACCTCCTGCAGGTTGTTTCCTTTGTGCCGTTTCTGAGCCAGCCTGTGTTCAGGGGAGCAGAAATAAAGGTTTGCTGAGAAACTGTGGCCTTGGGAGGGAAAGAGATGATGGGAGAGGTGCCTCCTCCCTGCAGAGCAGCGCAGCATTTGGTGTAAAAATACAGCTGGGACACAGGGTCCCAGGAAGGCAGAAGTGGAGATGCCCCCAGGGTGGGACAAGCTGTGCTGTGAGCGGTGCAGAGCCGCTGCTGGGCAGCTGCATCCTTCCCCAGCCCATTCCTATTCATGGTGGCTTGGATTTCGCTGCTGTCCCCCCCGTCTCTGAGTGGGGAGAGGGATGCTGGCTCGTGGCACCCCTCCCTGTGCCTGCGTGGGGGCCCTGCTTGGATTACACCAACCCCTGCATGAGCTGTTCCAGCAAAGTGAAAACAGCACTGAGGCCGTGCCACGTCCCATGGGGACCTCAGTAGGTCCTGGGGTGGCTCAGCCTTCACCACGCATGGATGCTGGAACATCCTTCACCTCCTCCCTGTGATGCTGAGCTGCTGCCATGTAGCCAGTGGGACGGGTTCAACTCCACCCACAGATTCCAGTATGGGGCATCTCAAGGCAGTCTACACCTTCCATTCACCAACCCCTCTCCTTGGCTGGACCCACGGCAGCATCTCCTATAGCCCCTGTAGAGTTAGGAGAAGACACCCAGCAGAACCACGTTCCCACCCATGTGCTGCTCTGGGAGTTCTGAGGGGGATTTCAGCCCAGAGGTGTTGAGCAGCGCCACATTGAGGTCCAGAGGGTCCCCAAATCCCCCTTTGCTTTGGCTGGACCGACAGCTGCATCTCCTATAGCCTCTACGGGGCTGGCAGGAGGCACCCAGCAGCCCACGGTTCCATCCATGAGCAGCTCTGGGGCTTTCAGCCCAGAGGTTCTGGACGGTGCCCCATTGGGGTCCAGACCCATCCAGGAGGCCTCTGGAGCCCAGGCAGAGGGAGAGGTGGGGAGATGATTCCCCCTCCCCAGTGGTATGGAAGGCACTTCCCCCCTGCACACACCAACGCATTTGGTGTTGTAATAAGAGACCGTTCACGGTTGTTTATTTTAAGAAATGTACAAAGAGAAATGGCTTCAGCTCACACAAACTCTGCTCTTTGGCGTTTTCCCGTCACCGACGACACGTACATAGAAGCAGCATTCATGGTGAACCTCAACCCGGGCTGGAAAGCGCCCGGCCGAACGCATGGGGACCCACCGAGCTCTATGGGGTGCCACAGGGCATCCGCAATGGCTGGGAGCCAAAACCAGCCCGAGGAAGAAGAAAGAATAATAATAATAATAATTAATAATAATTAATAATAATAAAAAACAGAAAAGGAAAAAAAAAAAAAAAAGAAAGACAGACCCTTTGGCTTCACGCAGCAGCCCTTGTTTTAAGTGGAAGAGGTTTTGGTTCGTGGTTGTTTTGCTCTCAAGACTTACGGGGCCCCATTTGAGCAGCTCAGTGCAGACCATTCCCCAGGCCCCAGGGATGCGTCTCGTTAGCTGACATTAATTTCTGCTTTCCGTGGGGCTCAACGTGGTTTTGTTGCAGGGAATTCCCACCCCTGCCCATGGTTTTCCTGCCACAAAATCTGGATGGAACGGGAAAAACAGGAGCATGAATAGAAATGGAGTTTACATTCGAACCGTGGAGACCTGAATGATGTATGGCGCGTATTCTGAGACCTTTAAGGTCTGATCTTTAACCCTGAGAACGCACTGGGGGCGCTTCGTTTGGGCGATGCAAACAACTGCTTAAGACATCATTGCACTTCCTTCGTGCGTACCAAAAATCAATGCACAGAGCTTATGAAAAGATCCCGGGGAAAGGAGCGACTTTAAGACTTTGGAGTTCTTTGCTCACATAAACCTTTCCGTAATTGTTCTTGATGTTATTTCACTTGGCTCATCTTTCGCCCGCTGCCCTCTGGGGGAGTCACACGCAAGGAATGGTGAAATAGCATTAATGAACAATTACCCGCAGTGAAAGGACAGCCGTGCTCGTTTGTTAATGTCTGAAAAACGTCGTTACCGTGATTAGATCATTTCAAAACTAAGATGTTTCTCACCAACAGTGGAGATTTCACATGTCAATCGCATAAGAAAAATATCCAACTCTCTGCGAGTGCAGTGAGCTACAAAAAGGATCGTGAGATCCTGCTCAGAAACGAAGGTGTCAGCTTGAAACATCCGAAATTAGCTCAGCATCTAAGACCTACCGACCTGAACACGGGAGGCTTCTTGAAGAGGAGATATGAACAGAGTCTTTTCAGATGCCAGGAAATGGGAGCTGCTCTCTGTTACACCAACGACTCTTTCACGACGCGCTGCCCACCCGCTGGCTTTGCTTCTACAGGAGCACTCGGAGTCTCTGCGCTTGGGACGGGTGCGAGATCAACAGCAGCGCCCACCTCTGCCTCGGTCCCACTGTTCCCATACATCTCGTGCATTTTGGTTGCAATCAGACCTTCCTTCTCAGGGGCGTCCCCAGTCAGTGCCTCCTCATCCCTGCTGTGCCGGTACATGTAGGATGCCTGCTTGACCGAGCGCCTCAGCAGGTACCTCCGAAACGCCCGCTGGATTTTCGTTGCGCACACCTCCTCGTGTTTCCTCTTCAGAGTGGTGGTGATGGGTTCGTAGGAGACCTTTGAGGGGTTGGCGGCCATGAACTTCTCCTCCATGGTGTCCTTCAAGGCGTCCATCTCTCCGGAGTCCCCCAACACTTCCTTTGTCAGGGCAAAGAGGATGTCCAGGCAGTGGATTTTGTCCCCGGCAACCATCGGTAAATCCATGGTGATCAGCTTGATCTTGTTTGGCTTGGGGATTTTGAGCGGCTCCTGCAGGGTGTCCACAAAGTCAGACAAGGTGCTGTACGCGATGAACTGGGTGGCGTCCGGGTCAAATTTCTCCCAGGTTTCATAAAACATATCAAAGTCGTCCTCGCAGAGGGGCTCGCTGCTCTCCTCCGTGGCCACGTTGAAGTTCTCCAGGATGATGGCGATGTACATGTTGACCACGATGAGGAAGGAGATGATGATGTAGCTGCAGAAGAAGAAGATGCCGATGGACGGATTGCCGCAGTTGCCCTTTACTGAGCTGCCAGGATTCTCCAGGTTGGGGTCGCAGTCGGGGGGACCGCTGTTGAGGATCGGGCTGAGCAGCCCATCCCAGCCTGCCGACGTGGTGATCTGGAAGAGGCAGATGATGCTGTTCCCAAAAGTCTCGAAGTTGAAGATGTCGTCAATCCCCGCCTCCTTCTTTACGTAGGCGAAGTTGGACATCCCGAAGATGGAGTAGATGAACATGACAAGGAAGAGCAGGAGGCCGATGTTGAACAGGGCAGGGAGGGACATCATGAGGGCGAAGAGCAGCGTCCGGATGCCTTTAGCGCCTCGGATGAGCCGGAGGACGCGGCCGATCCTCGCCAGCCTGATGACCCTGAAGAGCGTGGGTGACACGAAGTACTTCTCTATGATGTCTGAGAGGACGATGCCTGTGAAGGGATGAAGAGGAGGTGAATTCGGCACGCTCTGCACGTGAGACAGGGAGGTGAGGTGGCACAGGGTGTCCTTGGCTTCCCACTGCCCACAGCACTTCCATTATCTGTGGAAGCCCTTGTGCTTACCTGCGATGGAGAGGATGACCACCACAAAGTCAAAGATGTTCCAGCCGATGGTGAAGTAGTAGTAGCGCAAGGCAAACATCTTTAGCACACACTCTCCAGTGAAGATGACGATGAAGACCAGGTTGATTTTGTAGAGGATGTCTGTTTTGGTCTCACTTTGATCGTCTGTTTCGACCATCATGGTCACCATGTTAAGACAAATCAGGATCATGATGGTTATGTCAAACACTTGCTTGGTAACAAAGTCAAACACCATCCCTTGAAACTTGTTCTGCCATAGGGGTGATGGTGGAGAGCCAGACGTGAGGTGGGAACACGGGACACAAACACACACAAAACAAAGACACAACAGAAAGAGAAGAAGGAACCAGATTTAGGAGTGTGCAGGAAGAGGTGGGGGGAGGATACCCAGCACCTGGAACCGCTATGGCCAGGAGGTGTGAGCACAGGGGTGGTTGTTTCCTAAGCATATCCATCAGGGCAACAATGAACCCGTGGGAAAACAGCTCACTTGAGCTGGGAAAGCCCAAATCACAACTGCGTACGTATTGGGTGGACCAGTTTCCTTCCTAGGAGCAATGGAAGCTGACGTTTCCTTGAGACTGATTCCTCTTGGAGAGGAGATGGAAGAAAATCCTCAGCCCCTACAAAAAAGCTCTGCGGGCCCAGGGCTGAAGAACAGACCCAAATGAGGGCGCCAGAGATGTGAGCCTCTTCTGACGCCCCAACTCTTGGCAAGGTCCTTTCCAAGGAGCCAAGAATTGGCTTTTCGTGGTGGAAGAGCTCATCCCCAAACCCACCCTGTTCACTCTGGGACAGCTGGTGGCTCACTGCTTGCCGTGGGGATTCCCCCAACGTACCGAAGGCCTGGGGATGGGCTTCTGGGGTTTCTTGGAGCCGAGCTTCTTCATGGCATTATAGTATTTCTTCTGCTCTTCTGTCATGAAGATGTCTTTGCCTCCAAAGTATAAAAGGAATCGCCACTGTTAGCCTTAGGAACTCACCTCTTCCTTCCAAAAACCACGCCACGTTACACACCCGCCACCCATCCATTTGTCCCATGCTCTTTGCTTCTTTGTTCCATCTTTCCCCGATGCGTGGAAAAATGATGGGAAAGGGTCACAGTGGGGAAAAGAGAGGTCGTGCTGCTCCCTTCTGTCCTGGACCAGACCCAGAAAATACTTATCTTTTTCTTCTGCTGGTTGAAGTTGTCGATGATGACGCCGATGAAGAGGTTGAGGGTGAAGAAGGCTCCAAAGATGATGAAGATGACAAAGTAGATGTACATGTAGAGGTTGATCTCGTACACTGGCTGCTCTTCAATCTGATTGGGTGAGAAGGGAAACGTGTCCCCAGGTGTCCAAGCGCGTCCCCAAGCCCCCAGACAAAGGGTCACCATACCCAGATTGAGGTGGGGTGGATGACAGAAAACCTTTGGCAGATGTGGGGTGGGTTGAGAGGCTCCCCTGGGAGCAGGGACCACCTGGACAGCGGGACAAGGGCGCCCACAGCCTGCGCTATGCCTCTATGATTCTATGCTCACAGGGCTTGGGAGTAGGGAAATGCCCGCAGCATCATTTAATTCTGCTCCATATTTCAGCTGGAGCATCCCAAGATGTTACAGTTCCCAGTTTCCAGGGGAGCTCTTGGCAGGGCAGAGCACTTCCTTCTCCCCAGACAGATTTCTGCCTGGGTGCTCGGCAGCTGCAGATGGGGCGAGCAGAACAGCTGCTTGCTTCTGAAGCTAAAAAAGGCACCAATATGCGCAGGGTGTGGGTGTGCGGAGCAATGGGGCACGGGCAAATCTGTGCTCCTGGAGGGAATTGGGGAAATCTGTTCTGCTGCAGCACCCCATGGCCATGGTCTGGTACAGGGACGTATTTTGGGATGGATCAGCTGGGTGGAACCGGCCTGGTGCTACGTCCCTCACCTCACGTGAGTCCACAGCGGCGTACATGATGTCCATCCAACCTTTGAAGGTCGCCTGTGGGGATTGGGAGAGAAGAGCAAGCTCAGCAGGAGGTGTAGAGGGCTATGAAGGGAGCGGAAGGCAATGGGGACTCAATGGGGGTTTAGGTTGGGGTTCAGATGGCAGGGGGAAATTTTTCACGGAGAGGTGGTGAGGTGCTGGCAAAGGCTGCCCAGAGCAGCTGTGAATGCCCCGTCCCTGGAGGTGTTCAAGGCCAGGCTGGATACGACCCTGGGCAACCTGATCTCATGGTTGGCAACCCGGCTCGAGGCAGCGGGGTTGGAACTGGGTGATCTGTGAGGTCCCTCCAGGCCCAACCATTCTCCCTCCCAACCCAGTCATTCTGTGGTTCTGTGATTCCATCCCACTGAGGTGGGGGCGTACTGCATCTTTTATGGGCTTCTGCAGCTGATTTGTTAAGCAAAAAGCCTGAACATCTTATTTCCTGAGTCTGAGGAAAAAACAAGCCTTGAAGAGGAAGCTGAGTTTATAACTGCTTGATCAGTTTGGGTTCTGCTTTAGTTCTGCAACCACTGGTTCCCCCGGATCCAGTGGGAGTCACCCAAAAACAGAGCCTACACCAATATTTTTATTAATGCTGTGGTGGCAGAAGTTCCCCTTCTGCTCGCCCTGCTCAGCTGTGCTGAGTTTGATGGCTGCATTCACCCATGGCCAACGCTCACATGCTCTTTTTTCCAGTCGTCATCTTCCCCATGCAAAACTCTTGCAGCCTACGACTGTAGCAGACCCCACTCCATCAAGAACATCTCCGTGCAGAGAGGCTGCAAAGGAGGGGAGTGGGAGTCTCGATTTTGGGAAGACTGAGAGACAGGTCAAGCAAACGGGGGGCTCAAGTTGCTCTACGCCCCTGGGTCGTGCATCTTCCTTTTCCAAATAATAGTGCTTAAAACTCTTTCTCCTCCTTGCTCCTGCATGCGGTGTTGTGGAGGATTTCCTGCAGCCTCAACACTGGTGCTTTGTGTACTCATCCCCAGCAGTTCCCTTGCTACACTTAATTTTCCCCTCCCATCTTCTATCTTGCCCCTTTCCTCCTCGAGCCTACAGAATTTTGGGGTTAAATTAAATCTTGAAGCTAAGCAGCAGCCAAGAATCCTGATGTGGGCCTCAGAGTCGCATCCCATTTTAATCTTGATGCTGTTGACCCCATGCTGTGAAATGGCTGGCTCAGTGATCAGCACGTACCACCTGCAGCAAGGACAGGTATCCCAAGCCCACGTTGTCGAAGTTGACTTTGACGTTGACCCATCTGACCTCGTTGGTGTGCAGGAGAGCCATGCAGTCGCTCTTGTTGTTCACCACACTGATCTCAAAGAGGTCCCCCGTGGTGGTGTTGACGCACCGGTAGTACTTCCCTGCGAAGAGGTTCACCCCCATGATGCTGAATATCAGCCAGAAGATGAGGCAGACCAGCAGGACGTTCATGATGGAGGGGATGGCACCCAGCAAGGCGTTTACCACCACCTGCAAGGAGAGGCAGCCATAGGATCACAAAAGGTCTTGAACTGGATCATCCAGCCCGAGTCCTGGCTCCGCACTGCACCACCCAAACCCAAACCCTTCCCTTTGGCTGCGTTCAATCCCACCGATCTGGAGGCCTCCGAAAACCAGCAGGGATGGATTCCCAGTGGAGATCACCAGCAAGGGACCAGCTCTGCACCTACCCTCATGCCTTCAAATCTGGACAGGGCGCGCAGAGGCCTCAGTGCTCTCAGTGTCCGCAGAGATTTGATGGCTCCCAGCTCAGAGTATCCCAACCAGTTGGCTGTCAGGCTGACGAGGGAGACCTGGAAGGAGCAGCCCGAGGAATGAGTAGCATCTCAGGTGGAAGAAAACAGAGTGTGAACCATGTCCTGGCATCTCCTGCCCTTCTCTCTTCCCAGCACGTGGACATCGTGCTGCCTTGCAATGCAGGGACTGGCTTTGAGTCTTTGGGTCTCTGGTGACAGGGCTGCCAGTCCCTTCTTTTTGGGTAGGAGGGTGGAAGTGATGTGGAACACAGAAATACTGGGCAGGTAAATGTTTGCTTGGTGGGAGCACCCGTGTCCCTTCACCCCCCTGCTGGGCTTTGGTGCAGCACAGCGTGCTTGGATCGCACATAAAGCACCAAAAGGGTTTGAAAGGCTTCCCGCAGCCTGGAAAAGGGCCCTTCCTCCCAACCACCATGAGTTTAAATCATGGTCTAAGCCCTCATTCCCATACAGGCAAGGGCTGGTCAGCAACGACTTCCTACAACCCCCTAAGCCTCTAAGGATGACCCTGTAGGTGCTCATTCAGCACCACTTACGTCGACGATGAGGAAGTCCAGCCAGCACCAGGCGTTGGTGAAGTAGACCTTGAAGCCGTAGGCCACCCACTTGAGCAGCATCTCGATGACGAAGATGTAGGAGAAGACCTTGTCAGCGTACTCCAGGACGGTGCGGATCACCTTGCGCTGCTCGATGTAGATGTCCTCAAAGGCCTGGAAGAGGCACGGAGCTACATGACAGTCATTCTTCCATTAGACCCGCCGCACGGCTCGGTGCATGACCACATCATCCCTACTTTCCTGGGGCAACTCGAAAAGTGGAGGCTGAGGAGGGTTGTGCGAGGCTCTACTACTGCAGGGCACCTGCAGGATGCTTAGATCCCCTTGCACCGAGCAGGCATGGACCAAAAGGAGTTTTAGCTAGAACATCTGGCCTGCAGCTGCTGCAGAGAGGAGGGGATGGGGAAAAGGGAGGGATGGGACCTACCAGCGCCCCGCTGCTGAGGAGGATCATGAAGACGATGAAGGTCTCAAACCAGTCGTGCTCCACGATGCGGAAGCAGGTTTTCCTGATGTTCCACCAGATCTTCCCTCTGTCACTGGTGACGTCCACATGGAGACAGGGAAACCTCTTGACGCAGCCTGAGGGTGGAGACAGAGCCTGGGTCACCTCCTCAGCACTGTGCTGTGTTGGCATTTCAACCCCGTTTGGAGATGTCTGCTCCTGGGAACCACCTCCGTGGAAACGGGAGGATTTGGAGCTTTGGATCGCCCCTCTGCAGGATGCTCACAGCTCTCACCTTCGGTGAAGCACTCCTCGGGCTCGTTGCTCTCTTCAGCCTCTTCGGCCACCTCCTCCTCCTCGGGCAGCGGTGGCTTGTAGTCCACGGTGCTGCACAGGGATGAGGTGTTGTCACTGGAAAGGGGGTTCTGCAAAAGGAGTGGGGGATTCAGGATGGTCAAGGTGGTGATGCCGGGCCAGAGGATGCTCAACAGGAGATGAGTTGGGAGCAAACCTTCTGTAGGGAATGCTCATGTATGGCTTTGAACTTTCCTCCTGAGAGGGGTGAACCCCACGGAGAGGCCCCATCAAGACTTGCTCAATGGAAAGAACAGACCTACTGGATCCTCTGGCGTGGAAACAACCACACAGTGCCCTGTGGTGGCCACTGGATTTTTTGTTTTTGACCGCCTCCAGCCAACGCACCGTATTGCCAGTGCAGGCATCAGCCCTTCTCCTGATGGGGGCAAAACACGCAAGAAATTAGAAAGCTGAGGGAATGTGGGGTGCTTTCAAGGAGACACTGCCAGTAATTAATCCTCAGGTGTCTCTGGCTCCATTTCTACACGTGGCAATATTCCTAAAGCTTTACAGCTCTTGGCTGGTTCCCAAAACCACAAATCCCTGCTTGCCATAGATTTAAATCCAACATAAAGGAGTTATTTGACGCTGGGGCTTTATGTGAGTAGGATGGAGCTGACATCTGCCGTTGGGGCTTTATGATGGACTGGTCCACCCAAGTGTCGGTGTGATGGAAGGAGCCTTGCCCAAAGGGTGGGGAGCCCTTTGCTCTGAATCTCTTTCCAAAACAGCCCTGAGAAAAGACATTGGATAATGAGGGTTGTAAACCTGGGGGCATCGGCAGTACGTGGAGTTGGACAGTCTTTGCTCTACATCTGGTTTCAGAAAGGCTGCTGTCCTCATCCTTCCTCCCATCCTATCACCACCCCCTGCGCTGCTCTCCAGCTCCGTGTGCCCTAATGAATGCACTTCTAATCACCCTATGGCATAATTAGACCAGCAGAAGCCCGGTTGACCACTGTGGCACTCTGCTGGCTCGCAGGGCTTCTGGGCTGAGGTTCACCCAAGTTCAAAACCCGTGTTCCAAATAGCTCTCCCTGCATCGCTCAGCTTGGCTGCCTTCCCAGACACCACTCAGCAAGGCTGGAGGGGCTGATAACGAGAGAAAACCCTGGCATGCCTCTGGGACTGTTCCACCTCTTAATTATTATTATTATTATTATTTTTTCTGGCTTTTAGACAAGAAGGAGCAAATCTCCAGACCTGCTTGTCCCAAATGGGAGCAACCAGGAGATCTTGCATAGGGTTCTCACAGGGAGGAATGAATGCAGGATGGTGTAATGGTGTCTGCTTGCACGGAAGGAGATCATGCTGCCCTGAGGTTGGTGGTGCATAAAGGAGATCCTCCGTCCTCTTGCAGGCCAAGGAGGACCCCAAGATGGGGATAATATGGGGCATCACCACTGCTTACAGCCCCACAGGACACAGCACTGCTTTGGGGGCAGCTCGGGAGGAGAGGAGGGACAGGGATTAGGAGAGCTCAGCTGTGACCCTGGGGAAGGACAGATGGAAACCACCTGCCTCCAGGACACACGGCAGGCAGAACCACCAGGGAGCTGGGAAACAGCGCTGTCAGCCAGGAGCCCCACAGCACCCCGTGCCCAGGGCAGATTTGGTGGCGTGGCCTCAGCAAGCAGCTGCTGTTAAAGGGAGGAGTGTCTGTCAGCATTTTCTGAGCAGCTCATCCAGAGAAACCTCCCAGCTCGTCGTTGTCGCCGTGTTCCCAGCGCAGGACTTTGGCTCCATCTGGAGCTAATCAGCGGCATGCGGACTCAGCGAGCAAGAAGCAGACTTCTCAGAGCTGCTATCAATTAGCACCTCGTTTCTAATTACTATGCAGGAATCTCATGCAATGGCTGCCAACCCATCCCGTCCTGTTGGGAGGATGCTCCTCCATCCCGTTGGCCGTAATTGATGGAATTCCTCCACTCAATCCAGCACAGATGATGGGATGAGCAAAGAACTGGGGGTCTGGGGACTGCATGGGCCAGGCTGGACGCGTCCTCCCATGGTGGGTGTTAGTGTCACCTCCCTGCTCTCCCTTCCTGAATATATGCAATCCCACAGCCCTACGTTTCCCCATATCCTTGATGGTCCTTGGTGCAACCCATGGCTAGCAGCAATGTCCCATCACATCCCGTCTTTCTTAGTGTACCTGCTGCTGTTTTTCTGCATTTCTCACCTCCTCTCCCTCTCATTCTCACAGACAGACCATTCTCACAGTCCCACCAGCCCCAGCCTGATGCAGTCGACATCAGCTGTCTCATCAGCTCTGGATCCAAAATGCACCGCTTCATGTTTGCTCGTGCTAAGCCCCTCCACCTGGTTCCGTGCCCTCCCTCCCCGATGCTGCTTTTGGAGGCATTAGCAGTGGATCCAATGTTAGTGCCATCAGCAGATTTCCTGGCGTCAGGTTCCTCTGGGCCATCTTTAACCCCAAAAGGAGTGCACTAACCCTGCGGTGCAGGCGTTAGCACAAACCCCACATCCTGACCCAAACCTCTGCTGACCTGCAGCTCATGCTGGGAAACAGAGAGCTATTTTTTGCTGAAACACCCCCAGTTTGGTCCACACTGTGGAAAAGATGAAAGTAACCCCAAACGGCATCGTGCAGGGGCTGAAGCCCTGCAACCCACCTTGGCATCCTCAGTGTCAGACTGAGTGCTCGTCTCCTCGTAGAGGTCGGACTCCTCCGAGGCGATGGGGACCTGCACGGTCAGGTTGGGATTGTTGATGAAATTCATGTGGTCCAGCTCGTCCATCAGCAAATACTCCTTCCCTGCGACTCCGTCCATGTAATCCGGCTTGGGATCCGGGCTGCTATCCACGTGGTTCAGCACGGAGTTGTCCCCTTTGCTGGGCTCCTGCTCTTCCTCCGGGGCCACCTTTTTGCCCTTCCACAGCCTTCGGAGCAGCATGAGGACAGAAGACTTCACGAAGTCGATGCCCCTGGTGATGCGGCCGATGGCGATCTGCAGGTTGTTCATCTCGCCGTCGTCATCAGAGGCTGCCAGGCTGTCGGCGCTGAAGGAGCTCAGCAGCAAAGCCAAGAACAGGTTGAGCACCTGGAGGGGACAAAGCGAACACCAATGGGGACATCCATCCTGCAGCCATGGAGGAGATCCCTTCACTGAGTGTGCTGCAGCCAAAACCCTTCTCTTGAGATTTTTCTCAAGTTTCCTTTCTTATTCTTTTTAATACAGTGGGAAGCAAACACACCACAGGACTTTCTCAAGCCATGGCATTCCTAAGCCATGCCTGGAGGTTTTGTTCCTCCACCCATCCAGCTTTGCAGCACCCTTTGGACTCGAGCATCATTAACTGTCCCCAGACAAAACCCACGGCAGCCAACAGCATTGCCACCACGGCTCTGTGTCCTGCATCCCAGTCTGGACCAGGAGGGTTTGGTGATATTCGGACTCCCTCTGCCCAGCCAGGGCCTGGCTCCACTCCTTCTGCCTTTCCTCTGTGGCCCCACATGGCTACAGCAGGAGATAAGAACGGGGTGACCTCTGGGGTTTACTCAGAGTGCTGTTTACTCATCCCCATCCAGCCCAGTTTGCAGCTGCTTGTCGGATCCACATGGCTGAGCAGGCAGCATCAAGCTGGCTCACACCCCACATCTGGTCCCACTGCAGCTGCCACCCCACCCTGCACCCTCAGATGGGGATAAATGAGCAGGGGATGGAGTCAACCTGGGTTCTCAGTCAGTTTTGGGGTGCAGGCAGTAAGGAAGGGGTCCTGCAGGGTTGCGCTGTGTTGGGTTGTGTCAGATTGTGCTGTCTTGGGTTGTGCTCTGTTGTGTTGAGCTGTACTGCATTGTTTTGTGTGAGGTGGGTTGGATTGTGTTGGTTGTTCTGTGCCGTGCTGGACTGTGTTGAGTTACGTTGTTCTGTGCTGTTTTATGCTGTGTTGTGTTGGAATGTGCTGCACTGTGATGCTCTGTTGGGTTGTGCTGTGTCGTGTTGCGTTGTGTCGTGCTGTGTTGGTGCACGGCAGGCTCTGCTTTCCATCCCGCAGCCCTTCAGCCACCAGGTGCTGGCTTGCCTCCATCCCCCAGCATCAATTTCTCACAGCTCCACACGTGGGCAGAGCTGGCTGCTGGCTGCTGTCGGGGCACGAGCTAATTCTTCTCCTGCTAATCCCCGCTGCAGGGATGCCCCTGATGTTATGCATTTGGCTGAGCAGCACTTGGGTGAAGGGAGCTGCTTTGCACTTCTGGTGGCCGTGCAGGTCGGTGCTCTTCTTGGACTTGAGGCTCTGTGTGCTTCTGATGAGTTTTTTTTTTCCGAAGTGCCTCTTATTGGATATTAGGAAGAATTTCTTCTTGCAGAGTGGTGATGCACTGGCACAGCTGCCCAGGGAGGTGGTGGAGTCACTGTGCCTGGAGATGTTCAAGAATCACAGAGGTCTGGCACTTGGGGACATGGCTATGGGCATGGTGGGGTGGGCGTGGGACAGGGATCTCAAAGGTCTTTTCAGCCTTAATGATTCTGTGACTCTATGCCCAGCAAGCTCCCAGGGGTCTCCAGAAGCTCAGAGCCACATCTCTAACCTCACCCCATCCTAACGTGCTGCATAGAGCACAGCTTCACTTCTGCAGAGGTCAGCTCGCTGGATGTGCCCACCATACATGACCTCCTCCTGCTCACTCCCACTCTGCCATGCCCAAAACGTGCCTGGACCCCGGGGCAACCCCAGTGCTGATGCTTGGCACTGTCCGCCCCACAGCATGCCAGGAACTGGGAGCAGCGTGCGGGGATGGGAGCTGGGCTGTGTGCAGGGCACGGAGCTCCAGCAGGACCCAGGAATGCTGTGCAAAGCGGCCGCGGGGCCAAGCCCACAGCTGTTGGTGTTTGTGCCTTTTTGTGCCAGCAGTGCGTCTGAGAAGGGAATTAGCTGCTATTCAAGGTCACTGCTGTTTTCACATGGCTCATGCCATATGACTTAAACCGCATCTTTAAATAAATCCCCAGGATCCCATCAGTGTAACGCTCACGTTAGGTACCCACTGCAGCTAATGGCCTCTGTTGGCACTGCCTTTTTGCACAGGGCTTCCTCCCTTCTCCCTTAGTAACTGCAGAGGAAATGCTCCAAGTACCATTAACGCTACAGGACCAGCAGCACTGCCTTATTGCTCCAGGGGGGAAGGAGGTGAAGAAGAAAGGCTCAACAACCCACATAAGCGACGCAACGCCCAAATCCCAACTTTCTAACTCCAAAACAGGGATGCTCCGTGCTGATCTGAGCCCCGGGGTGGTCTGTGTTCTGCTTTCACCGGAGCAGCCATGCGCCGTGCGGGGCAACGCGTCAGCAGCTCCAAGCCAGATAGTTTTTCAAAGCAAATTCCAAAGGGCTTACACAACCCTGGCAAGTAATCGGAGCGATCCAGCGAGCTGCTGCACTTCCCTCCCCTGCCTTGCTCCTTAAGAAGGGAGAGCGGGGCCCAGGCTGCTGGGAAAACAAGCTCCAGAGCCGCCAGCGAGCGGCTTACCAAGTTTAGAAAGGATTCTGTGCTCGCCTGGAACTTGCAGGCAGTGGTGAGCAGCTCAGGTTAGCGGGGGGCGAATGGGGCCCACCGTGTTCTGTGCCTCAGTTTCCCCTTCTGCTTCTGATCTGGCTTCAGCTGAAGATCCCTCAGGTAGAAATCTGACATAATCCTACTTTGTTAAGACTTGAGTACACCGCACAGAGGTACGCAGGAGGGGGATCCTGCGCAGATCCAACAGGACCAACCCTACAAGGGTCAAACTATAGGTGAGCTGACACGCACAGCATCAACCAGAGTGCAACGGGTGGAAGTGGGGAGACGTCCACCCCACGGCATCCTCCACCCACCAGACCAGCCCTAAAGGGGACAGCTCTACAGGTGGGCTTCACAGCATCAACTACAGCACAGTGAGTGGGGACGGGGACATGTCCACCCACGACACCCCCCTCCCTTGTCCCGCTGCCACTCACCACCAGGTTCCCGATGACCATGACCATCATGAAGACAATGAGGCACATGGTCTGGCCGGCCACCTCCATGCAGTCCCACATGGTCTCAATCCATTCGCCGCAGAGGATGCGGAAGACAATGAGGAAGGAGTGGAAGAAGTCATGCATGTGCCAGCGGGGCAGTGTGCAGTCGGTGGAGATTTTGCAGACACACTCCATGTAGCTCTTCCCAAAGAGCTGCATCCCCACCACGGCGAAGATGAAGACGATGATGGCCAGCACCAGGGTCAGATTCCCAAGCGCGCCCACTGAGTTGCCAATGATCTTGATGAGCATGTTGAGGGTGGGCCAAGACTTGGCCAATTTGAAGACTCTCAGCTGTAGGAGCAAGGAGGCAAGGCGTGAGTTGCTGGGGGATTGGGATTTGCCACAGGGGTTGGGGTTGGACCTTCACGTGGCAGTTTTAGGATGGATTAAACACCCAACAGCTTTGCAAAGAGCCGCAACTCCTCAATACCTGGCTCAACTGGTGGCATTATCTTGGAGGTTGGCACCAGATGATCTTTGAGGTCCCTTCCAACACTAGTCATTCTATGGTTCTGTCCTTAACGAGGACAAGCTGGTGGCTGCCATGAATGCCCTTGAATGACCATTCCCCACCTCTCTGTTGATCCCACCCAAAACCCACAGATTTCATCCCCATGCCACGTACCAAGCGGAAGGAGCGCAGCACGGAGAGCCCCTGCACGTTGGCCAGCCCCAGCTCCACCAGGCTCAATGTGACGATGATGCTGTCAAAGATATTCCAGCCCTGCTGGAAGTACTCATAGGGGTCCAGAGCGATGAGCTTCAGCACCATCTCTGCTGTGAAGATCCCCGTGAAGACCTGTGGGGAACATGGCAGTCTTGGTTTGCTTGTAAGTCAGTGCCAAGCTTCTGTGTGGGGTGGGTAGCACCTCGTTTTTGGGGAAATACCCAAATTGAAATGAGGTATTTCCCCCAAATTGAGCATTTTGTCCCATTGGGTTCAGCTCTTACTGGGAACCACCTTCCAGTATGGATGGTGGGGAGCAGCGGTGACCGCTTCTGGAAAAAGGGTGGAAATTAAAACTAGACTTCTAATTGGCAAAAGAATCCCCTTCTGTTGCAGGGATTCCCAGCACCAGGAACTGGAATGATACGGGACTGTGAAAGAGCTGAGCCAGCTCCTGCACATCGCTTTTTCCTGGGACCACAACAGCCCTGAGCGTTATCACATTACTCCAGGGCTGGGTCAGCGATGTGACAATTAGTGTCCTCAGTTGAATTGCATGGCATGGCATGCACAGAGGGCAAATTCCACCCTGGACGTGGGTCACAGGGTGGATTCTGCCACCAGCATCCCAGGAGCTGCCCCCATTGCATCCCATTGTGTGCATCAGCTTTGCTTCTCCCGCTCCCAGCCCCACTGCATTCCCCAGTCCCACTGCTTCTACACACATCCAGAAATGACCACCGTCCCCAGGGAGAAGCTGGAGGTGTTTTTTTGCAGCATGCTTTGAGCAACAGCCAATTAATCCCCTTTTATTTCCTGAGTGAAACCAGAGACAAAGCAGCTATGTGCTGAGCATGTGTCACCAGCGTGCCTGCGTGCAGAGAGGTCCCAGCAGGTGCTGGAGCAGGGCAAGGTGATAGGAGGGAGGATGCAGCCCTCCCTCTTCTCTTCCCCAGCCCTTGGATGGGTTTGCCAAACCAACCAGGAGCCTCCTGGACTCGTCCCATCACACTGCATGCAGCTGAAAGCTGCCCGCTGGTGGTGGTTTGGGGGCTGTGGCTCAGAGCAAGGAAGGACGGGGTGGTGGACTCTGCCTACCAGGTTCCCCACGGTCAGCACGTTCTCAAACTCCTCTGTCATGGGGTAGTGCTCCATGGCCATGAACAGTGTGTTGAGCACGATGCAGATGGTGATGCCCAGGTCCACGAAGGGGTCCATCACCACCAGCTTGACGAATTCCTTCAGCTTCAGCCATGGATAGCAGCAGTCCCACACCAGAAACATGTGGGCAAATTTGTACCACCAGGACGGGCACTTCTGGTGAGCTTCCTCCAGCTCTGAGGGCAGGAAGGAAAACTGACATCAGCGTGAGATTCCCCTGTCCTCCCTTGGGTGGGAAAACTCATTGCTGGGAGCACCTGGAGGTGTTCAGCTTGGATGGTGCCATGGGCAGTGTGATGGGGTGGGGGGCAGCCAGCCCAGGGCAGGGGGTGGGACTGGGGGGGCTTTGAGGTTCCTTCCAACCCAACCGTGCTGTGATACTCTGGTTATACAATTTCAAGGATCCTTCTAAACCAACCATGCTGCGATTCCATGGTTCTACATTCTTTAAGGTCCCTTCCAACCCAACCATGCTGTGATTCCATGGTTCTCAATCTTTAAGGTCCCTTCCAACCCAACCGTGCTGCGATTCCATGGTTCTCAATCTTTAAGGTCCCTTCCAACCCAACCATGCTCTATGATCTTTAAGGTCTTTTCCAACCCAAGCCCAAAATGTAGCCAGGCCATACCTTCCATGGTGTTGGAGATGACACTGATGGCACTCCCCACCCTCTTCTCGAGCCCTGGCCCATCTTGGTTGCCTATGGTGAGGTGGTTGGAGTCTGATTTCTCTGGCTCATTGGCTGGATTGAACTAGAGGAGAAGAGGACACACAGGCGAACAAGCATTGAATGCGCTTAGAGGCTGAGAAGACAAAAGGAGACCTTGGGTGCAACACAGAGCTGCAGGAAGGCTGGTAGGAGCAGTGGGCACTTCTAGAGGATGTGGGGGGTTGCGTTGGGTCACAGCAAGGGCAGAGCACGTACTTCAATCACCGTGGCAGAGCGCTGCAGCACGACCTTGGGCACCACCTGCCCATTGCAGTCCTTCGCCTTGTCCTGGTCGCTGTTCAGATCCGAGTCGCTCTTCTTCCCAGCCACACTGCTCTGCAGGGAGCTGCTGCTGGACTGCCTGTCCTGCAACTGCAGCAACCACAGCTCCGTCAGCCTGCAGTCTGAACTTCCCCAAACCTCTCACGTTTTGAATTTGGCCTCGTGAATAACTCGAGGACGTAACCGCGCGGTGCTGGGTTGGGGTTGGATGCGATGATCCTAGAGGACTTTTTCTACCTTAACGATTCTGTAATTCTATGTTTCTATGTAAAACCTCTGATTTCTGTCCTGTGGAGGACTTTAATCTTTGGAATGAGCCTTCATTCCAAATGAGAAAGAGAAGCACTCGTCATATACCCAAAGGACACCAGGACTCAGGCAAGACGCTGGAGTTTTCTGTTTCCAGTGTTGGCCACAAGCAAATGGTTTGCTAATTCATTTAGCTTTGCTGCAACTGCCCTGTCTCCCCTGTGTGCTTCTTTCCTGACTGCAATCTGCCCATGCAGGCGCTCTGCCAGGCTTTCTGCTCTTGATGTGCCGTTCAGGGGCCGATTATTCTGATGCCTGCCTTGTTCCTCACCTCCTTCTTTCATTCTGATCTGTATGTTGTGTGCTGCACCTCTGCTGCCTCCCAGTGCTCCCTGTGTTGGTCTTTAGATGTGGAAATTAAATCTTTCCAGCCTATTTTTACCATGCATATATAAACTTTTGGATTCAGCTGGTGACCTCAAATAGTTGCTCAGTTCTCATTTTCACTTGGTTGAGAGCGAGCAGGACTTACTCCTGGATTTTGTGCAATTAGGAAAATCATTACGTGTGTCTCTGCCCCTCCCTTTCTCCCCTCATCCTGGTCTCTCATTGAGATCTTTTCCCTTCCCACCAACCTGCTTCTCCTGCTCCTCCTGGTGCTTCTTCAGCTGCTCCATGAGCTGCTGGAACTCCTCTTCCTTCTGCTGCGCCTCCAGCATGGTGGCATCGTTTTGCTCAGCATAGGCCATGGCCACCACAGCCAGGATGAGGTTGATGAGGTAGAAGGAACCCAGGAATATCACCACCACAAAGAAGATCATGTACGTTTTCCCTGCCGCACGCAGCGTCTGCGGGAAGAGGAATCATGAGCCATCACACCTCCTGCTTTCAAAAATACGTCGTGCTTGTTGGTCAAGCCTGGCACTGTGTTCCTAGCGGTCATGGGAGGAAGATGAGACTTTGCTCCAGCCTCCCCAAGTGCTGCTCATTGCCCAGCTGACCTTCCTGCAGCTCATGGCTTTGGGTTGGGGATGGGATGAACAGGCTGAGATCTTGGCCAACCCAACTGCACTGCCCAGTGCCAGCTGGAGGCCCAGGTGGGACCAGTAACTCGTCATGGCTTTGCACAGCTGTACCTCAGGTCCCACCCTTGGGGCACACTCTAACTCTGGATTAGGGAAAAATCATCTCCAGAAGACACACACAGCCTTCAGTCTTGCTTTTCTGATTTAACCAGCTCTGGACTCAGGGCTTGAACCCATTACCTAAAGGAAAACTGGAATTTCATGCAAATTCTGCCTCTAGGATGTCCACGAGGAGAGTTTTCCCCCTTCCCCTCTCCATTATCTCAAGCTAGAGCTGCACTAAACACTTCTGCAATCCCCCAGTTTCCGTAATACACCACACTGGGGAGCTGGGTGAGAGCATCCATGGCTTTCCCTCAGGTCAAAGTCCAGTGAGCTCCCAGTCCAGTGACTTTTTACGAGGCCACGGGCAGCACTGAAACAGCAGAACTCTCACGTGAACAGGGAACGCATGAAACAGAAGAAATGAGATAGAAGTCACAGCCGGGCCACGAGGGGCTCAGCCACGCACCCACCCGCCGCGCTCCCACTGGCGCCTACCAGCTGGAAGAGGTTCTCCCAGAAGTCCTGCGTCATGAGGCGGAAGAGGGAGAGGAAAGCCCAGCTGAAGGTGTCGTAGCTGGTGTAGCCATAGTTGGGGTTCCTGCCCGTCTTCATGCACACGTACCCCTCTGGGCACTTCCTGTCAAAGGGCAGCTGGCGTCAGTCCCCGTCCTCACCCTGCAGCCCCTGGGATGGTTGAGGCTGGGAGGAACCCTTAAAGATCCACTTTTGCGTGACATCGATCGGTGGATCCCATCACACAGAGCCCCTTCCCACCCAACTCCGGATGCTTTCCACGCTGGGGGCTTCCACTGACAGCATCTGCGCTCAGTTCCAGTCGTTCCATCCCCTGTTGGGGGCGCTTGGCAGGAAAACACCCAATGGGGTGCAGATGGGATGGCTGGGCTGTGCAGCGGTCCTGCAGGGACCCACCCAGAGGGGACCACGACCACCAGTGTGAGCTGCACTCACCCAGCATCGCTGCTGTTCCCACAGAGCAGGGCATCGAGCGCTCCCTCCAGAAAGTAGAAATTTGCTTCACGGTTGGGGAAAGAGCAAGACATGGGAAAAATGAATAAGCATGGAGATTGATTTTAAAGCCAATGGCCAAGCGGGTCGGCGCTCCTGGGAAGGTGGGTTAGCAGGGCTTATCAGGAGCACAGGGATGGTAGGGGCCCAAAAACACGGGGAAAGGGCCCACGGCCATCACCTTCCTCCTGCTGCTCAGGTGATACACATTTAGCCTGGCCCCAAGAGCTGCCAGCCCAAATACACGCCTGCAGCGTGCTGTTGCTATTTGTGCTGCACTCTTTGGATCCCATATATTGAATTTGCACCCCTGCAACGAAGCCTTCCTGTAACTGATGCTTACTTCCCCAACAGGGCGAAGCAGCTCAGCCCAGACGTAACCCGACCTTCTCCCGAGCTCTGAGTGCCCAAAATGGGCCATGAAACATCTCCTTAGAGACAGTCCCTGGAGTGCAGCTTGCTCCAGGCAAGTCTGCATTGATCCGTGACCCCGAATGGATTTTTCCAACACAATATTGCTTTTGGATGCTGCCTCCCTCTTTGGGCTTTTGTGTTTGGGTCTGCCTCGTGGTCAGATTGATTGCACGAGGTGAGAAGTTCAAAGGCAGAGCCCATGTTTGGGGCTGAGCTTTCCCCAAGCCTGGGAGCCAAAAGAGTGTTGGTGGAATTAAAAAAAAGGAATAAAGCCACAATTACTCAGAAATCCCTAAGAAAACATGTTAGAGGCAAACGGAAACCTCCCTGGCAGATTTAATGCTGTATTTACGATTTCAGGTAGTGTTAAAAAAAAAACGAGCCAAACAAGAATAAACTACCATATTTTTTTGGCTTTTTCCCCGGCGTTTTTCCATCTGTCCCTCCTCTGAGCACGCACAACCCCTGCTCCACCCACTAGCTGTATCCTCTTGCAAAACCCAAATCCTGCTGAAGCACCTCAACGGGAAGACCCAGGGGAACAAACGCTCTTGGTCAGACATGGAGGAAGAATGGGGTAAATTGAAAACCACTGTGAAGGGTAGCAGTGAGTCCTTACCTTCGTCGTTGATGTAGGCTTCAAAATCAAAAGTGCTGTTGCCTGTGAAGTTGCCATCGATGCCATCAGTGAAGTTGCCGTAGAGCGTTGCGTTGGCCAACGTGGTGTCACCCAGCCCAAAGTCCCCCATCAGAGTGTCATTGAGGGGCGGCCACCTCACACACTTGTGCCGGAGGTTCCCCATGAAGAGCTGCAGGCCGATGAGGGCGAAGACGCTCAGGCAGAAGACGGTGAGGATCATGACATCCGAGAGCTTCTTCACCGACTGGATCAGCGCCCCGACGATCGTCTTCAGCCCTGGGAGGGAGTCGGCCCTGCTGAGCTAACTGCTCGTTTGCTCATGGAGGACGTGCTACGGTGCTTCCCAAAGCTCTGGGCTTAGCAGGGACACGGCTATGCCCAGTTTCACCCCATGGACCCAGACCCCACGTATCGGTGGGCACCGTCCCTTTTGCAGCAGGGCAGCCAGCTGTCCCCACGCCTTGACTTGGGCGTCGCAACTCACAGCCCACCCTTGCTGGCAGCCAGCCATTCCTTTCGTCTTTGAGTTTTTCCCAAACACCGCGATTTAGCTGTTTTTCAGCCCCAAACTGCTGAACGGGCCACAGCACACAGGCCAGCGATTCGCCAACCCAAGCGGCCGATGCCTTGCGCCGCTCTCGGCTTCGGCTGCACAGAAACCCCCATGACCCCAAACCCCGACATGTGCCGTCCTGCAGGCAGCCGGGAGCCAGCTGGTCCCTTCCAGAGAAACCCTCCGGCATCCGAGCACAGGGGATGGAAGTGACAGTTTGCATTAAGCACCGGGATTAACTCGCTTCCTCTGCAGACGGCGGCGGACTTTTGACGAGGAATTGTCTGCATGGGTGATGGGTGACACCGGGACATCCTGACACCGAGCTGCAGGCAGCTCAGAGCAAAGTGCATGGAGGCACATCCCCGAAGGCATAGGAATTTTATCCCTGCTGTTCCCCATTTGCCCAAACTATTTAGGTAAAATCCTGTTCTCCCAGGGCTCGTCTATGTTGGGAAAATGATTACGGCCACCCTTCAAAACCAGCTTATTTTTGCAGCTGCTATTTCTGCAGAGCCTCCTGGGGGGGAAGGCGTGCCAGAAATAAGAGCCCTGGCACTAAGAACAAAGTGCACTTTTTCCAAAGCGCAATTTTTAGCTTTGAGGGAGGAAATATAAAATTATTCAAATAGGAAGCCCAAAGATCTGGAAGATACAGGGACACAGTGAGAGTGGGATGATAAATTACCACTGCAATTTTATCTAATCTGACCAGTTGTTTCTGTGTCCACACGGGGTCTTGAAATGGTATCAGGTTTGGGAAGCATCCCTCAGAGCTGTTTGGTAACGTGTCCCTAATGCTGCACGATGGATATTTGGGGTTGATGTTAAATGTTCACTGCTTGCACTGAGAGCCATTAAATATCCCAATCCTGATAGCAGAGTGCTCAGCAATGGGGGGAAAGCATTTATGGCTCCAAGGACTGAGGAAACTGTAAGGATCGTGTTAACTGGGGGCATAAACCCAAAGAAGCATCCCCAAGAAGCCCTAAAAAAGCCACGTCTGGCAGGAGAGAAGCTTTTGCAGATGAAGCAGCGAGCACAGCTAATTGCCCCACCTGGTATCACCGTGATGGTTTTCAAGGCACGGAGGACACGGAAGGTTCTGAGAGCAGAGATGTTCCCCAGGTCCACAAACTCGGTGATGTAGCTGCAGGATGACAGAGGACAGGGCGTGAAGCTCACGCCACGCTGTCCCCAAGGTCCCCGAGGTCCCCAGGGTCCCCCTGCACTCACGCCATGGAGATGACCATGAAGTCCAGCCAATTCCACGGGTCGCGCAGGAATGTAAAGTCATTGATGCAGAAACCTCTGGACAGGATCTTGATGAGGGACTCGAAGGTGTATATTCCAGTGAAGGTGTATCTAAAAATGGGAATGGTGACTCAGGGGATGCTCGGGGGGGAGGCTCTCCCCTAACTTCCACTCAGTGTGGTCAGCTGGGACATCTCTCCACCTATGGGGACAATCCTGCACCACCTCTGACTGCTGTTGATGCACTATCAGCACCGTTTTCTCTTTAAACCCTACTGAGCCCTACTGTGCAGAACTGCAGCAAAAAAAAAAAACCAAAAAATTGCTTTTTTCCCTTCCTTTCAGATTTTGGGCAGCACTGAAGCACTTGTCTCTGCAATGCCTGATGCAAAGCGTGGATGTCCCTTCTTAAACGGGGGCATTTAGGATGGAGAGGGCCACCATCAGCTCCCAAGGACACTTCTGGTCCTCTGAAGGATGCCTGGATCACGACAGCCCTGTCCCAGCCTTGGTCCCATCCCTTCAGGCTGGGATGTCCCCCCATGTCCAGCAGGGACTTACTCCACGTTCTTGGACCACGCTGGGGGGTTGCTCATCGTCATAAACACACAGTTGGTTAAAATGGTGATCATGATGAACATGCTGAATAATTTACAACCTGGTCAAGGAGAACTGCTGCGGCTGTTGCCTAGACTCCCCCTTCTCATGGGTAGGAAGCCAAGAACTTCTCAGCTTGGAAGGCTTGGGCCTCATCTTAGGAAGCGCCACCATTTATAGGTGTTCTCCTTGTTCCAACCAAAATGATGCTAGGACAGCTCTTGGTGATTGCCACCAAATTGCCCCAAACCTTTGGCACCCGCTTCTGGGAAGGGACAAAAGCTCTAGCTCTGGATCCTGGTCATGGTTGGGGACCAACCCAATGAGAATTACTCATGAGACCACCGGAAAACACCCCCAGCCCTCTTCATCTTCCCTCCCAGCATCAGGACTGAAGCAAGGATATGAATGGATGAGCACTTTGATGGCTCCTCTCCGGATGGGGTGGAAGGGCCCCAGCAGGTAGAGCGCAGGCGTTGCCGAGAAGCGGAAGATGGACTTCCCTTTGTTGAGGACGATGAATGTCTGCAGAGAAAAGAGAGGTGAGACACAAATCGGCACAACCCCACGGATAAAGCGACGCCTTCTGAAGGGCGTATTTTGAATCTCCTGGTCAAGGAAGGGATGCTCTGCTTCAGAGGAGAAGGAACCAGAGCAACGTGGGGCTGTGGCTCACCAAGATGGGCTCAGGTGGGACCCAGAGGAATGGATGGAAGAAGGAGGAGCCCACGCTCTGAGCTTTGTAGGGCCTTGCACCAAACACCCACAGGCTAAGCACTCTCCCTCACCTTCTTATCCTTGTAGAAAGGGTCCAGGTCCTCCAGGGGGGTCCCGATGAGCTCCAAGGGGGGATCCCCATAGATGAGGGGCAGGTTCTTGCCAGCCTCCAGGTCACTGCTGGGCTTGAGCTCCTCTTCCTCAGGCATCTCCACCTGCTGCTTCTTTAGCTTGAGCGCCTTTGCCTCGGCGATGCGCTGCTCAATGGCAGCCAGCGAGGCGGGGGTGAAAGGGCGCAGGTTCTCGGGGCCCGGGATGTGCGGCAGGCCGGCCATGCTTTCATTCTGCTTGCGGGACGCCTGCGCCCGACCTGCTGGGGAGAGCGGGGTTCAGAAAGTGGTGCTGGATGGGAACAGTTTGGGGCTTTTATTGAGGTTGGTCGGTGACCAGTGGGGACAACGAAGGCGTTTGTGAGCTTGGTGATGGGAAGTTCTTGGTTGGCTTTTGCAGTTGGCTTTCTTCCAGCCAACAGCTCCAAAACCACTGAGATCACAAGAAAAATGCTTGGGTTGCATGCGGATATCGCATCCAAACGGACACACCTGGGTTCCATGCACCCTGCTTCCCCCTTCCCCTCTCAAAGCCAACCGAAAAAGCATCATCTCACTCACTGCCGTTCTCCCTGGCGCTGCACCAGCTGGCTCATGAGGTATGCAGTTTCACAACCAAGGTTGCTCAACCAAATCAAACACCTTCAGCACCAGTGGCACTGCTCCAGCTCTTTGCAAAGGACCAAAGCTTTCCTCTTACGTGCAAGCAAGAGGTTCCTCGGTCAGAAGACCTCAGTCCTGGTGGTTGGTGGTCATTTCCCAGCACCAATCCCATCGGTAGGAACCTGAGTGCCCTACAGCACTGCATGGCTCTGCTCTGGAGGGGGAGGAGCTGAAGTCGTATTGTGAGCCAAAATAAGCAAGAATGGCTCTTATAGAAATCTTCTCCAGACCAGAACTGGGGGGGCCGTTGGGGGGAGAGGTGAGGGTGGCCCCACTGAAAAGCAGAGCAACAAAAAGAGATGCGGGGAGCAGGTGGGGAGCAGGTTTCCCCCCCAGCTTCATAAACCCAACTCACAGAAAACCCAACCCATGTCATTCTATCATCCTACGAAACAGGAAAATTCAGTCTGAATGAGCAGTGCTGCCAGGAGCAGAGTCCTGAAATGTTTTGGGGAGGGTGAGGCAAGGGACGTGCCCCCTCCCCAGGACGAGCATCCCACCGACCAGCAGCGCCCTGAGCATCACGCCCGATGCTTTGTGCAGTGCTACAGAGCAGCTGAGCCTGACAGAGCGTTAGGATCAGTACTCCTCACACCCCAGCCCTGAACTGCCTTGCTGGATGCTGAGAGCTGGAAACCCTTTGTAATTAGGGAGAACATTTGTAGGTCCGTTGGGAGCAGACCCTTGGTGCATCGGATCGATGCGTTCCTGCAGTGATTGTAAAACCCAGCGATAAAAGCAAAGGCGAAGGGAGGTATTGATTTCGCATCGCTGCGGATGGCTGCGTTGAGGAACTGCCACGCTCCCTTGCTGTTGCTGAGCTGCATCTCATTGTGCAGAATGGATTTCCTTCTGCCAAAGGCCGCTGATCCCTGCAGTGGTGGCACAGCGCCGGGGCTCTTCGTGCTCAGTGGTGTTGTGATGCAGCTTCCAAATGCTGCTGGGAGAGGCATGGACCTATAGCAACCCTGCAGCAAACCCTATAAGTGCATAGGGTGCTGCGCGGCCCACGTCCTGCCCCATAGAACCCACAGCACAGCCCTATCCCCAGTGCATGGTGCCGGTGGAGGCGGCCGAGCCTCCAGCTGCTGCCGGCCATCAGGCTTGGGGTCGGGTTTCCACAGCTCCATGACTCTGCTCATTCCTCCCTGCTGGGAGCCGGGGCAGGAGGGGAAAGTGTGTGCACGACCCCAGCTTCGCTTTTGACCCTATGTTTGCTTTTTGCTGGGCTGAACATTGCATGGCCATAGGGTACAAAAGGGAGATGCTGGGGCTAAGCAGGAGGTCCTCCAAAGGGATGCTGTTGTGTCCACTTGGGGTTTGCTCCTCTGCGGCCTCCAGGCCCACCATCCCCTTTGGGGATACCCAGAGGTGCAAGATGTTAGCCACATCCAAGATCTGAAGCTCCTGCATTGGAGCCACCAGTTGGACTCCATGATCCCCACTCACCCCTTGCAATTCAGGATATTCACCGATTCTACACTCAATCTCTGCTTCCCGAAATAGAAGGGCTCAAATGCAGACCTGCACTGCTGTCCCAATGAACCCATGCCCCACGCTGGTGTGGGGCTGGCAGAAGGGTCCCACTGCCCTGGGGGCACTGCCAGCCTCTGGCACCTGCTTGAATCTGGGGCCAGGCCCACCAGCTTAGGATCAGAGGAGAATGCTCCACAAGGCTTCTTTTCCCCACAGATAAGTGTTGGTTTGATGGGACACCAGTGCCTCTGTGACAGTGCCTACAGTGCTCCAGCAGGGATAAAACCACCCCAGTGCCAGGGGCATGGTGTGAACAGCTCATCAGAGGCACACAGAGCCTCAAGTCCAAGAAGAGCACCGACCTGCGCGGCCACCAGAAGTGCAAAGCAGCTCCCTTCACCCAAGTGCTGCTCAGCCAAATGCATAACATCAGGGGCATCCCTGCAGCGGGGATTAGCAGGAGAACAATTAGCTCGTGCCCCGACAGCAGCCAGCAGCCAGCTCTGCCCACGTGTGGAGCTGTGAGAAATTGATGCTGGGGGATGGAGGCAAGCCAGCACCTGGTGGCTGAAGGGCTGCGGGATGGAAAGCAGAGCCTGCCGTGCACCAACACAGCACGACACAACAGAGCATCACAGTGCAGCACATTCCAACACAACACAGCATAAAACAGCACAGAACAACGTAACTCAACACAGTCCAGCACGGCACAGAACAACCAACACAACCCAACCCACCTCACACAAAACAATGCAGTACAGCTCAGCACAACAGAGCACAACCCAAGACAGCACAATCTGACACAACCCAACACAACATAACCCAACACAGCACAACACAGCCCTGCATGAGGGGAAGTGGCTTCCCTCCTGACAGCAATATCTGGATTTGGGGATTGGTGGTGAACGTGAGTCCCAAACGGGGAAGGGCAGAGGGATGCTGGAGGGCAGCACCGTGGATTTGGCTGTGCAGAGCAAGCTGGGGAGCACAGGGACCCTTTGCGTGGAACCCCACTGGCACACATTGCTCAGAGCCTCACTCTTCTCCTTCCTTACTGCCTGCACCCCAAAACCAGCTGAGAACCCAGGTTGACTCCATCCCTTGCTCATTTATCCCCATCTGAGGGTGCAGGATGGGGTGGCAGCCGCAGTGGGGAGCAGATGTGGGATTTGGGGATGAGCAGAAAGCAGCGGAGGGCAGGGCCAGGCCCAGGCTGGGCAGAAGGAGCCCAGATATCACCAAAGCCTCTTGATCCTGGCTGGGAAGCAGGACACCGCGCCGTGGTGGCAATGCCATTGGCTGCCATTGGTTTTGTTTGTGGATATTTAAGGTTATGATGGTGCTCGAGTGCAAGGGGTGACACAGGTCTTTGCTGATGGCTGGAGGAAAGATAATCCTGGTATTGTTTTAAGGATGCTGTGGCTTGAGAAAGTCCTGTGGAGCGCGTTTTTGCCCTTCCTCCCTCCCAAAAACAAAAACAAAAAAAAGGGAAAATGGAGAAAAATGTCAGCGTTTTATTTTTGCTGGGAATAGTGCAGGCAGTGGGGAGCTGTGCTTGAAGATTTAACACTGCGCAGAGCAAAGCCCAGGGAGCTGCACGAGTGTTTGTGGGATTCGACGAGTTTCCAGCAGCAACTGGGACAAACAGCGCAGCTCCGCCGGGCGAAAGGAGCCCATTTATAAACAACTTTATGTCCCTTTCGGTAAGACAACAGCGTGCTGCTTCACAGCCTGATGTTTGCTATCCCCAGATATACGGCCGTGCCTCAATGCTTGGCTGTGACTGCATTACAAAGCCGACCTGGGAAGATATGCAACGTCTCCAAGTTGTTCTCTTGCGAATAAATGCCCCTCCTGACCCCAAGGGGGATGCAGCCCCCTCTCAGCTCCCCATACCCGTGCTCTGTCTGTTGGCTGCCCTGCTTTAAGGGTTGCTTTTTGCCAGCATTCAGCTGTGATTTCCGGAGGTTTTTTGGTGTCTGGAAATCCCCACAGGCGATGCTGCTCCAGCTGCCCTCCCAGTGCTGCTTGGTGCTTTGGTGCATTCCGGAATGCAGGAATTCAGGATGCTTCCAGACAGCATCTGTCATGCTGGGAGCAGGGCAGCAAAACAGGAGAGCTGCCTTTGGAAAACAATGCCATGCTCCTCAGTGTCACCACGGTCCCTCCACTCGGTGGGGACCAGCAGAGGTCACCCACTGGACACACAGCAGCACCCGCACCGCTGGGACGGATGCGTGGCCTAAAGCAAAAGTGCATGCTGGGTTTTCGGGTGGGATTTTTGCTTCCTCGTGGTGTGCTTCGGAGGAAGGACTGCCCCTGTTGTAAGTCTCTGAGCAATGGGTGCCAGTGGGGTTCCACGCAAAGGGTCCCTGTGCTCCCCAGCTTGCTCTGCACAGCCAAATCCACCGTGCTGCCCTCAGCATCCCTCTGCCCTTCCCCATTTGGGACTCACGTTCACCACCAATCCCCCAAATCCAGATACTGCTGTCAGGAGGGAAGCCACTTCCCCTCATGCACCCCACAAAGGGAGGAACACGCCAAGCTTCTGCTTTCTGTCTTGCTCAGCCCTTCTCCCCTCCTCCTGCCCTGAACCCGTGAGCTGTGTGGAAATTAATTTCACGATATCCACTGGTTGCTAATCATCCTGTATGGGACATGGGCGCTTTAATGCCCCCACGGTACCCTGCTGTACTCGGAGCTGGGGGTGGCACACATAGGCTGCAAGCTGCGAAGTCCTGGGATGCTCTGCTGCCCGCAGATGGAAATAGGAGGTTGCAACATCCCCCAGCAACTGATGGTAACCCCGTCCTGCCCAGGCTGGGAGCGGGGTGGCAGCTCATCCCAGAGGGGGTGACAACGGGCACCAAGGGTGCACAGTGGTGGGAATGGGTCCTCAGGATGGAGATCACACAGGCTTTGCAATACTGTGGTCCCTGCAGCACCACATCCTAAAGGATTTCCCCCCATTGGAATTGGACACCTCCGGACCCAAACTGATCCACGTTGGACCCTCGTGCCCTTATTTCTTGCATTATTCCTCCACCATCACCTACCACAAAGCACCTCCTGCTTCATGCCCGACTGCTTCTCCCTTCCTTCCCCAACTCCATCAGACTTCCCACGAGAACACACAACCTCAGGGACCCTTTGCCCCGGGTGTGCACAATGCTCTCCAAATATTAGCACAGCTGAATCCCGTGGGACTCAGCGTCCCTTGCCCAATTCCCATAAAAGTGTCTGTTATTACATCAGGGATTTTCCTGGAACAGCTCAGAGCATCACCACCCACACTTGCATGGTCTCCATACAACAAGGACACGTCCAACCATCCTGCTGGTGTTCTGCAAGTGATGCTCAGTGATACCCACTATTAAATATTTTGCAGCGCGTCCCCATATTTTGGCCACATCTCCATGCAGTGGTGTGGGCAGAGGACGAATTGTTTGTGCCCCGTGGGACAGCGACTGTCACCATGGATGGGAGGACCGTGGTGTCTGGCCCCCCCAAAGCGGCCCTGGCGATGCCCCATGCACCAGGAACGGGGGTTCTCACCCCAAATCAGAGCTGAATCCCACCCTGTTCTCCTGTTTTGTGCAGACTGGGGACGTAGAGGTGCGTCCCTGTGGGGACAGCGCCTTTGGAAAGGGGACACTGCGCAGCACAGCAGACCTTTCCTGCAACCTTGGCTTGGCCCAGGCCGGGTTTATATTTAGATCCCCTTATATTTAGGAAGAGAAGCCAGGAGAAAGGCGACTTGGGACTTTTCAGCCACCCCCAACCCTCAAAGCCACCGGACTGCCGGTGTCACCACAGTCACCGCGTCCCAGTGCCCTTCTGAGCACCGCCACCCCCCGTCCCCATCTGTTTTTGGCACGGGGGAGGGGGGGCTGAAGGCAATAAACCCCCCAACACCCACCTCCTGCAGCGGTGCCCCAT
This sequence comes from Lagopus leucura, assembly GCF_019238085.1. Taxonomy (NCBI): domain Eukaryota; kingdom Metazoa; phylum Chordata; class Aves; order Galliformes; family Phasianidae; genus Lagopus; species Lagopus leucura. The sequence continues at coordinate 1,222,246 of NW_024962305.1, read as the reverse complement.
GGCACAACCCCAAGAAGAAAGAGGAACCCAGGGCCACGCGAGCCCCTTCCCAGCAGCCCGATGCTGTCCCAGGGCTGGACCCGGCGCTTACCGTTGGGTGGAAAAAGCGAAATCCCAAAGAGAGAATTTTCGGGGCCAGAATTTCCCTCTCCTTCGGCTCCTTTGGCTCCGCGAGCGCCTGTTGGCAGCGCAGCTGCTGCTGCTGTCAGATGGTCATGAGTGAAACCTGAGGACACGCGGATCCTTCAGGTACCCTCGGCCGTCTCAGCTGTGGCATTCGTTCCCCGCGGCGCCAATCAAGGGGGTGGCAGCGCCCGGCCCCGTTAGCACAGACCCTTCCGGGGTCCATCTGCTCCAACGTGCCCCAAAAAGGTCCCGGGACCACATCCCTGAGCGATGTGATGCTGCACCCATCCTGCTTCAGCACTTTGTGTCCCCATGTGCCGTGCTGTGCCGGACCCAGAAGTCATATCCAGCTCAGGGATGGTGTGAGAAGGTGTCCTGGTGTGTGTTCTGCCTTTCCTGGGGGGGACTTTGGGTGCTGTTCTCATGTTTTGGGGTGCACGGCAGGCGAGGGGGCAGTGAGGAGGGTGCAGAAGGTCCATACCCATCTCGTAGGGTTGATCCCTTCTGGGGTGCAGCAACCACCTGGCCTGGTCTGAAGGCTTCATGCCACCCTTCTGCTGCCTCTCTGGCCCCAGACACCCCACAGCCATCTTCCCCAAATCAATGAGCACCCACCACCAAGGGAAGAACCCCGGCTTTGCACCGAGGGGTTTTCTCCAAGCCAGCAAAGAGCAGCCCCGGTGCATTTGCAGGTGTAGGGCAGGGATGGGGACATCCCCCTGCTGTGGCTGTGGGGACTTTCCTGTTGGTGGATCCCAGCCCTACCACTCCTAGGAAGCCTTTATAATCTTGTGTTTTTCTTCGCACGCAGCCTAGGGCAAACCCTATGGGGAGCACGCGAGGATGGGAGCACCAGGATGTGCCCCTGGGGGCTGTGGGCACCGCAGGGTGGGCACAGACTGGGGGGTTGGGTACCCGGGGTACCCATGACGCTGAAGTGGGTGCAAAATCCAGCAGCGAAAGCGCCTTTGGGGTGGGAGAATGGGGTTTGGTGCCGAGCACTGCGCACGGGATCTGTGTGAGGCACATCCCAGAGCGGGGATGGAGATGGGGGTGAAGCTCTGCGGGCACCCAGCAGTGGGCAGCGAACCCCTTACCTTCCTCTCGTGGTGCTGGGGGGGGCACAGTCCTTCGGTGCCGGCGATCCTGGGACAGCCGTAGGGCCGCTGTGGTTTCGGGGCTGTCCCGTGGATCCTCTGTCACCGCCCGCGGCGTAGGGCCGCAGTGCCACCCACCGGCCCCAAGCAAAACACCCCCCCGAGGCAAAACACCGCCCCGGCTGCATCCCCAGGGAACGGGGATCGATGGATTCAGCGCCATAGGGAAGACCCGGCCCCGTTGTGCCACCCCATATAGGCTGCTATAGGGCACGGTGCATGTAGGGGTGCAGCAGAGCTGCTTCTGGCACATTGCGTGCCCTCCGTGCCCACCATGAGCTCCTGCCTTGCAGGCATTGGGGGTACCGTGGATTAAATGCCTGGCAAGCCCTAAAATAGGGGATTTGGGGTGCTGTTTTAACCCCACTGCCAGCAGGAAATAAATGCAAACCCGATGCTTTGCAAAGCTTTATGTCCATGGTGACACTGAGCATCCCCAGCCCCAGTGAGTCTGTGACCTCCTCTCCCCACCTGAATCAGCCTCCATGGTGAGCAGAGGGGGAGCATCCTCCAGCTCACCCCACATCGGGTCTGGGGTCTGCTGCCTCTTAGTGAGACCAGGTGGGATATCAGGAGATCTGGTTGCCTGAGATGAGGACAGTCTGTGGGGTTTATTTAAAGTGGGGCATTTGGCCATGCGGAGAAATTACAACCCAGAAAGCCTGAAAAGCTCTGCTGAGATTGGTGGATCAGAACAGCCAGGAGAGGTCTGGGAAGGGGCATCTGACACCTTTCTGGATGCTGGGACAGCATTAACCAGGGCAGGAGATGGGGTGCTGTGAGCAGAATGGGCTGCAGTGGTGGCTTCTCCCACCCCATGATGGCTGCTGGAGGCTGTGAGTTGACATCTTCCCATAAGGGAATGCATTTCTTAAGTAAAAGAAGGGGAAAAAAAAACATTGGTGGATCCCTCCAGTGTTGAAACCACCTCAGCTGTCATTCTAGTGCCAAATGAAAAATGCCAGGTGTCCTTCAAGCTGGTCCTCAGCTCTTAGCTGGTGCAGATGTGGGGAGATGGGCAGCTAAAACTTCAGGATATGCATTCCATCCCCATCCCATCCCACCTCATCCCATCCCATTCCAACTTACCCCATCCCATCCCACCCCAATCCACCCTATCCCAACCTCATCCCAATCTCATCCCAACCTCATCCCATCCCAACCTCATCCCATCCCATCCCACCCCATCCCACCCCACCCCATCCCATCCCATCCAATCCCATCCCATCCCACCCCATCCCATCCCATCCCATCCCATCCCATCCCATCCCATCCCATCCCATCCCATCCCCCATCCCATCCCATCCCATCCCATCCCACTCCACCCCAAGCCCCCACACCATACGTCCAGAGCCATGCACTTAGAGTGCAGGACCCAGAACCTACAAATCCCCTTTGGTTCTAGGACCACCATCCTTAGGGAGGAATGTCCCCTGACCGCCATCCTCATCAAGCAGTGAAGTCTTGGGTCGCCATGTTGAAGACGTTGCTCTCCATGGATGACTGCCACTTGCCCCAGTTTCTCTTGATCTCAGCCTGGACCTGAAGTGACACCAGGATTTGTGCTGGCAGTTGGGGCACCCATAGGTGCTGCACTGCTCCATGAGGGGCTTGGGTGCCAGCAAGGGGGATCCCGTGTGTGTTGGACGCCCACCTCCCCGTTCAGGAAGCAATACAGCAGAGCCACCAGGAACCCCTAAAAACACAGAAACAGCAAATTTCAGCCAAAGAGAAGGGCTATGTGCACCCTACTCTATGGGGTGGAGTAGGATGGGATGGGATGAGGTAGGGAGGGATGGAGATAGGGACAGGATTGGGATGGAATACATTAGGAAGGAATGGGATGTGAAAGGATAGGGATAAGAAGGGAAGAGAGGGGATGGGATGGAGATGGGAAGGGATAGGAATAGGAAGGGATGGAGATGGTATAGGAAAGTATAGGATGGAAACGGAGATGGGGATGGGATGGGGGTGGGATGAGGGTGTGAATAGGATGGAGTAGGTTAGGAAGGGATGGGGATGGGACAGGAAAGGATGCAATAGGGTTGGATGGAATGGGATTGGAAGGGGTGAGATAGGAAGTGATGGGATGGGAGAGAAGGGATGGGGATGGGAAAGGATGGTATGGGAAAGGATGGGGCTGGGAAGGGATGGGGCTGGGAAAGCTTATGGTGGGATGGGGTGGGATTTCAGCTGCCCATCTCCCCACGTCTGCACCTGGTAGGAACCGAGGACCAGCTCAAAGTACAGCCGGGCATCCACACCGATGTGCTCAGGGAAGAGAGCAAACACCACGTAGTGCACCCCAAAGAGGGGGATGAGGAGCAGCGTGGACTTGGTCAGCCTCCTGTGGAGAGGACAACATCAGCAGAGCTGAATTTCGACGATTTTGGAGATTTTGGTGGCCCTGAGCCATCCTTTGTTCTCCTCCAAGGAAACCTACGTCCCCCCAACAACCCAGGTGTGGGGAGCTGCCCTCACATGTACTGCTGCTTGTAGTTTTTGCTGATGTCTGGGGATCGGATCTTCTGCGCCAACATCCTGGTGACATTGAGGAAGATGAGGAAGTTCACCTGCCATTGGAGCTTGTCTCAGAGCCCTGCTCTGAATGGGATGCTTGGGGTGGGGACATACTCACAAATATGGCCAGGAGGATGGGAGCCTTGATCACCCACCAGTAGGGGCTGCTGTAGTCATCCCAGCACCTGTGGGAGAGGAGAACAAACCCGTTTACAGCTCAGGTCTCATTCTCCTGCATCGTTTGCATAGGGGTCTTCAGGCCCCACCAGAAAGCAGACGCAGCATTAAAATAAATTGTTGCCCCATTCCTTCCATCCTGAGCTTCCCTAGCAAGAGGGCTGTCCCCTTGGCTTGCACAGGGGGCACGTGGGCAAGAGGAAGAGGAGAAGTGGCTGCCCTTACCCATGGTTGTCGTACTGCAGCCTGGTGGCCACCCACACACACAGCGCCAACATGGGGACACCTGTAGGGACACAGTGTCACCCCACAGCTCTGGCACCTCCCTCCAACCCTCGTCCACAACCCCACATCCTGGGGCCCTGGAGATGACAGCAGTTTTTTCCAGGGCTTAGAAAGGGATGATGGCCGTTGACGGTGATGCGTCACCTCCCGGTCCATTCCTACATCTAACCCAGCTCCTGGGTTGCACCCTGGGAGCCCCCAGAGGGGTCAGGGTCACGGGCTCACCCCATCCAGTGAGGATGTAGCACCAGATGTAGCTCCGGTCAGAGGTGAAGGTGAGCAGCAGCAGGGTCTGCAGGTACATGCCTTCCACCAGCAGCCAGTAGAAGTTGGCCAACACTGAGTACTGCACAAAGGCAATGGATGCTTTGCACTTCACCTGTGAGGGTGAGGCAGAGGAAAGGTTCAGTGGTGCTGAGACCCAAACGGAGAGAACCTTGAGGGCGAGAACACTGTCTGTACAGACAAATCCCACAAAGAGAGATGCTGCTGTGAACCTCCTGATGCCCACCCAAGCCTGTCTGGGAGACATTTCTGAAGACAGTTCTTGATCTAGTGGTTATCTGCCCTGCCCATGAGGTTGGAATGAGGTGATTTCTGAGGTCCTTTCCAACCCAACCATTCTATGATTCTATGACTCTGTAGTCACTGCTTCTGTGTTTCTTATTTTTGTTTCTTATTGCTCTGGACCAGCACACGTCAGCACCTCACCGTCGACATGGTGCAGTGGTCAACAGACTCATCAGAGAAGAGGACGGCGTCCTTGATGAGCACAGCAGCTCCACGTAGGATGAAGGAGGAGAAGAAGTGGATGTGGATGGAGTTCCTGGTACAGTGCAGCTTCCTATGGAAGAGACATGCTGTGTTCATGAGGAGAAAGGGAATTTGGGGGGGTTTTAAGACATCCATGGGGCATCTCTGTGAGGGAGGATCTGGACGCCTCCCAGCTCTGCTCGTAGGTTTTCCTCCAGCCCTACCTGAAGCAGGAGAAGATGCCAATGGCCAGGAACAGGGCTGCCAGGGACGTGGAGTAGCCACAGGTGTAGAGCACCTTCATGGTGATGAAGTAGCCTCTCTGGAAGGAAAAGCACCAGCTAAAGCAGGTGATGGGAGTTCCATCCACGTTGGGTTGCACAAGGTTTGTGCAATCATCCAACCAAGCTATGGATCCACTAAACAACAAGGGTGAGGCCCCTGGTAGACCTGAAGGCACCCACTTGCCTTGGCCTCGGTGTTGTTGCTGCTCCCAGCAGCCTCCAGCTCGCAGGCGCTGTAGTAGGGTGGGCTGGGGGGACTCCATCCCACCTCAGTGCAGTTCCTATGGATCAGTGCTGCGGGGAGAAGAGGGGTCTGAGCCACTTGCTGGTCCCAGCTTCTCCATCAGCATCCCAAAAATGCCCACTCGTACCACAAACATCGTGGCAGTGCCCAAATGCTGACAGCCAGCCAGGAGCATGGTGGGCACCATGGGAGCACAAGCACACCCCATCCCTATGTGCTGTGCCAACGGGGCAGCAGTTGGGTCTACAGCTGGAGAAAGGGGCTGGGGACTGTTCTGCTGCCACCCAATTGGAGAAGGTGCCACCGAGCTCTGCCCAAGAGGGAGAGCATCCTCTGGGTGACGAGAGGGCTTGGGGATGTTCCTGATTGGCATCATCCCATCCACCCATCCTTTGAGTTGTGCTGCTCGTGAGGTTTTGGAGAGGGTGGAGCGGTGGGACCAAGGGACCAGGTTGGGATACCATAGGGTGAGCACTCGCATTCATAGCTCTGCACCTTTGGACTTCTTGAAGATGTGGGGGACATCAGGACAGGTGACAGCATAGGACTGACCCACAGGCATGGCTGGCCAGCAGCTCACCCCGTCCCACGCTGTCCGGCAGCCTACAGAGGGACAGGATGGGATGATCTGAGGATGTGGCCACCAAACTGCCACCTCCAAGAGTCCTGTCCTAATGGAAGGTGACGGGAGGATCTGGGGGATCCAGGGGAGCCAGCAGCTTTCCAGGAGCGGTGTGGCCAGCAGAGACACTCCATCCTCTAAGAACATGCAAAGGTCTCCCAGGATGACACAGGAGGGAATAAAACAGAGGGAGGGGAGGATGGGGACACGCCGAGAGCAGATGCAGCTGTGGGACATCGCCCTGGAGGAAGAAAGCAGTTACTGCACCATGAGACTTTTGCTGGAGAGCAAATAGCTGCACTTCACTCCTTTCCTCAGCCCCATGTCAGCGTTTCAAGGTCTCCCAAATTGCCTTGGAAACGAGCAGGAGAGACCCAGACATCACACTTCAGGACAGCTCTCCTCGCACACGGATGTGATTAACCTTGCAGGTATACGTTATTAACCTGGAGCCACTTCTATTCCCAGCTAGGGAGTGTGGGCTCAGACACGTTTAATTAGTTTCCTCTGAATTCTGCAAGGTATCTGGCCAGGATGGAGAGATCTGCAGGGCTGGCCTTGCAGCACTGAGGTATGTCTGCACTTCTGCAGGAGAATGAAGCATGGGACTGTTTCTGCAAGGGGTTGCTTTATTTTTGGGGGGCATCTGGATACGTCTATGTGCTGTCCCATAAGTGCATCCATCTCTTGCAAGGCCAGTCAGGAGCTGCACAGAGAATAAAGTCATTGGGATGGAGAGATCCCTCTTCCCACTCCATCTCCCTTTCCTGACCTGCTGCGACCCCAAACCCCACATTCTTCATGGTTATGCAGAATGGGAATGAGCTTCCCAAGGAGAAGAAGTGAAGAGGAAAGGAGCGTTCCCCATTCTCTGATGGGACTCTGCTGCTCAGCATTCCCATGGGCTCACCATGGGCAGAGGTCGTGCTGTTGGCTGCTGCCCCGTTTCTGGCTGCTCTCCTGGTGGCACCTGCACACCTTTACACGGTTATCTGCACCCAGACAGCCCACAGCAGAATGCCAGAGCAGGAAACTTGTGATAAAACACTGACTTTAATTGCTCTTTTCTGCCTCTTGGCTATTTTCCTGAAGTGATTCCTTCCCCTGGCTGCAGAACGGACCTTTTCCAATCAATGTGGCTTTCCTGTGCTAAGAGGAGGCGCTTCGTCCCCGCACTCTTGCTTATGCAATTATGCACCTCAACGTGCATTTATTGAGGCGCTTCATTTCTACATTTGTATTATCTGAGACCCATTGAATGACGCATTTCTTATTCACTGGGAGATAATTTTTACCCAGAATTTGAGGCAAGCTGCGTCGGGGGATGGAAATTGAATCCGGTTAAACAAAATGTCCAAAAGCAGCGCTTTAAAAATGGTTAATTTATTATTATTACCTCCCCCCACCCACCCCACCCAACATCCAATTAGTTAATCTGCTTAAAAGTCCCGGATATGTAAAAATTGAGTTGCTCAAAACATGTTCTGCATTAAAGCCGAGTGAATCAGGGAGGGGAAAGGGGTGAGGGGCGCTGCGCAATGCTGACGGTGGTGAGCAGGGGGCAGATGGGGGCACAGCGCCCTGCGTGGCAGGGTGAGGGTCAGTGCCATAACTGTGGGGCTCTGCTCCCCGATGGCTGTTTGCACACCGTTGTCCCCCAGGTGCAATCCCAGTCCCCTCTCTCCCTTCTCCTTGAGGCTCTCCAAGGATTCTGCCACCCCTCCACCGCCACCCAACCCCGCGGCAAACCCTCTTCCCATGCACGTTGGTTCTCACCTCGCTGCCCACCGGCGGATGGTGTTTGGCTCTCGCTCCTGATGGCCTGCAGGCACTCATCCTCTCGCTCTTGGAAGTAGAGGACGATGGAGCAGTCGGGATGCGTCGCTTGCACCTGGTGGGGGGATGCGCTGGCTGACCCCGACCCACACTGCCCCATTCAGTGGCAGCTGCCCGCAGCACAGCCCTGACATTTCCCCAGCTTTCAGCTGTTTGCTTTGTGCACATCATCAAGAACCGCAATTAACTCTAATTCCCTCCTAGGAGCTTCAGGGCACCACTCAGACGACAAAAACAGAGGGGCCAGCCCAACCGGAGAACCACAGCGAGGGATGAGGAAGTATTTGTTGAGATAAATTTATCGAGCCCATCTGCCCCTCAACAAACCCCCTCAGCTTTTGGTTTGTGAGCAGAAATGATGAGCGCTCCTCACAGCCAAACGCACCTTTGGAGCCGATCCACCACCGTGCCTCAGTTTCCCCATCTGGGGAAGGGGCCGATGCCATCGCTCTCCTTACAAAGCCCTGAAGCTTTGTGAGACATTGTAAGACACACATGAGCACCCCGACTCTTTTTTTTTTTTCTTCTTTAAAAAAAAAGATTTCCTTTTCCTTCCTTCCTTCCTTCCTTCCTTCCTTCCTCCCTTCCTTCCTCCCTTCCTTCCTTCCTTCCTTCCTTCCTTCCTTCCTTCCTTCCTTCCTTCCTTCCTTCC
>NW_024962305.1:1165692-1213490 GCF_019238085.1 Lagopus leucura | reverse complement strand
TCCCTTTCCCTTTCCCTTTCCCTTTCCCTTTCCCTTTCCCTTTCCCTTTCCCTTTCCCTTTCCCTTTCCCTTTCCCTTTCCCTTTCCCTTTCCCTTTCCCTTTCCCTTCTTTCCTTCTCCCTCCCTTCCTCCCTTCCTTCCCCCATCCCCTCTCCCAATCCCCCATATCACCAAAACACACACAGCAGCACTGGCACCACCCCACAGCACTCCATGGAGTTTTCTCCCCATCAAGGACTCTGGAGCACCTTGTCCCATACCGAGTTGGTGTCACAACCCCGGGGTGGGATGGACGTGCAGGGGACTCCTGACCCCCTGGGCTCACTCCACCAGGACTGTGGGTGCTACACTCTCCACGGTGCCACAGGCAGGCACCGCCACCCCGTCCCCCCGTAATGCCCCCCCTGGGACACACTTACCTGCAGCATCAGCAGGGCGAGCAGCAGCAGCACGCAGGAGCCGGGGCTCAACCACGGGCACCCCATGGTGGGAGGCAGCCCCGTGCCACCCCGCTCAGTCCCCAAGGGGCTGCGGACGGCCCCGCTCCTCCCTCATGGCCCTGGGCACGGGGTCCCGGCTCCAGCAGTGACCCTGCTCCCCTCACCCCTTTCCCTTCTCCTTCCCAACCCTATCCTTCCCCCAGATCCCTCCAAACCGCTTTCCCGCAGCGGATGCTCAATCCCTTACAGAGTCCCTGACCCTCTCCCTGTGCCCCCCAGCCCCGCTGTCCCTGCGCTGCCCACAGCTCCGTCTCTCAGCCAGACTGAATGTCACAGCCCCGGCGATGTGCAGGCTCCGCCTTCAGCTCCCCCTCCCCATGCACGGGGCTGAATGCACGGATCACCCAGCCTGGCACTGCCCACCACCCCGTTATCTGCACCCCTTGGGGTCCGCCCCCCCCCAGTCGGGCATGCACAGCAGGGCTGCAGAGTTCGTTTGCTACTTGGATGCTGCTGAGCTTGGAAACCTGATGTCCAAAGGGTTTGGGAAGCGGGGTGCAGGCAGGGTGCAGAGGGGGGCAAAGAAGGTGGGGATCCCAAAGGGGATGCTGTGATGGTGTGCACGCAGCTGTGACAACGCATGGCCTGATTCATGCATACACACAGGGCAGGAGCGTTCCTGCAAGTCCTTACCATGGGGGGACACCCCAAAATCCCTCCCCAAATGCCTCTGCTTACCCAGAAGGGCTGCGGGCTGGGTGCGTGGCAGGCAGGATGACCTGAACTCTGCCCCATCTGTGCATTGGCCGAAGCTCTCAGTAGGCTGCCTTGTCCTCTAGAAATCTCAGAAAAGTGCAATGGGGGCACTGCAATCTCAGCTGATGAGAACAACTGCCAAACCAGAGCAGAATGGTTGTACCGATCACCCAGCACAGTTCACCTCGTCGTCCAAAGGAGCGGTAGCACAAATGCAGCTAAAAAATGCAAAGGAAGCAACCAGGCCCTTAATATTTAAAGCCATTTGTGCGGTGTTATTAGGAGTGACCGATGCTGCTCTTGCAGGCACAGCTCTGATCCTGCAGTTCTATTGACACAAAGAGCCTCCGGGACCCGGACAGCCTCATTACCATCTCATAGTTTCCAGCAAAATGCTAACACCCAATTTCAATCATTTAATTTCCCAACAGCACGGAAACAAGCAATGAGTGGCAGCTTTATCAGAGATCTGAAAGCAAATAAAATGGTTCCGGGTGCAAATAAGCCCACACTCATGCTGGCACAGTGGAGTGGAGGGGGGAAGGAGGGGAGTGTTGGCCCCAAGACACCCAGGTGTCCCCACAGAACTGGTTTCTTTGGTGCCACCTGGTGGCACCCAGTTTGAGAGGTGGTTGGCTTCGATCAGTGGGAAATCAGCCTCTGTGCTCTGATGATGCAGCAGCGCCATGCATGGGATCACAGTGGGACCGCCATAGAACTGCCATGGGACCAAAATGGGACCACCAAGGCATCACCATGGGACCAAAATGGAATGGAGCTGCCACAGGGCTGCCACGGGACCACCATGGGACCACCATGGGACCACCAAGGGACCAGAGGGCCGAGCATCCCTGCTGTCTGTGTTTCCTCATTTTGGGGTCTCTCCAGATAGGATGCGATGAGGGACATTGCAGGGCCCATGCAAGACCGTGGCCCAAAGTGAAGCTGCAGGTGGAGCCCACCCTAAGCCAGAGATGGGGCTGAAGTTCAGGCTGTGAGCTTGATGTAAGGTGAAGATTTGGGATTCCAGAGCAAGAAATCCCAGACATTCCCCAAGAAATGCCCAAGGCTGAGCCCCAGCTTCTGCCCTGTGTTGTGATGAGTTGGGGCTGGGATGCACCGGACCTACAGCGGCTTGACACTGGGTTTGTCTCAGTAACACCCTCAAAGGGGACTGGGATGCTATGAAAGGTCTCAAGGAATTCCTGCTGTGTCCCCTTGTCCTACCATGGCAAGACGTCTTCTGCTGCAGTGCTTGAATCCTTCTTGCAGACAAGAACAAGATGAGCACAGGCACGACGGACACGCAGGCTGTGCTCCGAGCACGCAGGGCTCTGCCAGAAGCAGGGGGCAATCAGCACAGTAATCAAATGTGCAAATAATGGGAATTTGGGAGCTATAACAAAAGGCAGTGAAACAATCCAGAGGGGCCTGGAGAAATTAGGAACATGGAGTAAAGTGTAATCAAGTAGAAAATGGTCCCTGTAGAGCCAAGGGCTGGAGTCTCAGCAGCTGACTTTGCTCCTGCCATATGGAGGTGTCTCTGGTTTTGGGGCTTTGCTGGGATCTGTTCCCACTTCATGAGCAGAGCTGGCTCTGGGCTGCAGGAAATGTTCCCAGATCAGTGCTAGGGGACACTTGGAGGTTTGGGTTGAATGTTGATGAGAAAATCACGTGGAAGGGCAGTGGAAGAGCTCACGGGAGCAGAGGAAAGATGCCAGAGGACATCGAGAGGATGGGGAAAAAAATTACACTGCAGTGGGTTTGAATGCTAGAGGACGTTTGGTCATCCATGAGCACCAAGTCCAAAGTAGCAGCTGAGCAGTGGCCCCCACTGCACCGTGCCTTGGTCGTGGATGGGGTCAGAGTCGACAACTGTAGGGTGGGTGGATCTTCATCCTGCACCCACAGAGACCCCACAGGTGCACGGTGAGGACACAAATGTCTGAGGGCCGTGGGACATCCATGGGGCAGGTGGATCTTCATCTTCCAACGCTGAAGATCCCATGGCCGCAGGGTGCAGTCTCAGTGCTGAGCCCCATCCCCACACCCCTCCCAGTGCTCCCACATAGAAACCTGTCCCAGGTGCAGGTGCCACCCGGCCCCATGGGGACTCACTGCTGCCTCCAGCTGCTTTCTGTTAGCTTTCAGTGGCGCCTTTCAACACATCCCAATCAGCGAGCCAGGAGCATGAGAACACGTCCCACCAGCCCCCATCCCCATCTGCCAGGTGGCTTTTCCCTGAGATCAGAGGCATCTCCCCCATCCACGATGGGTGGCCTTGAGGAATGGAGCTTTGGGATGGGGGGATTTTAGGGAAGACTCCTAAAACAAGTGGCCAAAGCCATGGGATGCTGCTGGTGGGCCCATGGTGGTGCTCCAAAACGCTGGGACCAGTGCACAGGGCTAGGAAGAACCCACAGCTCTGGTTCCCTGCAGAGACAAAGTCACCTTAGAGGGGACACAACCCTCCTTAGTGCCACCCCTTTTGTGGGTGCGGTGTCCTGGGGACAAAAGCAGGGAGAAGCAACCTGGGGTTACACCTCGAGCAGCCCAACCCACAGGGAGGGTTTGTTTGCCCTCAGCAGCTATAGCAACGAGCACGAGCTGCAGGTGCTGCTCATCTGGCCATGGAGCTTGGGGCAGCAGGGAGTGCCAGCGGGGCATGGGGGGATGCTGCAGCAGGAACCTATGTCATCCCACATAGGGTGAGCCCCAAAGATCAGCCCAGGGGATGGTGGGGAGAATGCGGGGGGTGGGAGGCGAGGGGATGGAGTCAGGCTTTGGTTTGCAATCGGCTTTCTGCAAGATGTGAATGCTCTGTGCAAAACCCCAAGGAGGTTCTGTGGGGCCGTGCCCCTGGGGCAGTGCATGCGCAGGCATGAACCCTTGGGAAGAGGGGCCCGGTGTGAGCTGCCCCCTCCTCCAGACCCCCATCCGTGGGGCTTTTCTCCCCCTCCTCTCTTTCAGCTCCCACCTGTGCCCATGTCCCCGCAGCCACTGACCATCATCCAGCAGCTTCCCGTGGCCACAGCCCATCCCACCGGACCCCCACACCCATGGGGAGGTGCGTGACCACGGCCATCCTGCAGCCCCGTGCTGAAACCATCCTCGTGTCTTCCTACCTCCAATCGCAGGGAGAAAAGGGCGAGCTCCACATCACTCCTGCACAAAGCCAGCAGGGCCCTGGGGACCGCCCACCAGTGGCTTTGCAGGCACTTTGTGGGGGGACTTCGTGCCTGCAGCAGATGGGGTTGTTTTAATGGGGGTGTTTTAACGGAGACGTTTTAATGAGGATGTCTTAATTGGGATGTCTTAATGGGGATGCACCAAGGAGGCTTTGCCAAGTCCTGTGTGCTGCCAGGACCGCAGCAATCCTCCAAATGGGCGGAAAGTCTGCAGCCTCCAGCACCACTAATCACCTTTTGTGCGCAGCCGGACCAGATGTTTAATCCCATTTGCCAATCAGGAAAGGCGGAACGATCTCTATTTTAAAGCTTTACCCGAGCAAAATAATTTTTAAATGCCATCTGGGGCTTCCAAATTGGGGTGTGGGGCTGGGTTGGCTCCTGGTGCTTGGCATAGGGACAAACCTTGGTGCTCGCCCAAGGGATGCACCCGCACTGCCCATCCCCATCCCATCCCATCCCATCCCATCCCCTCCCTCTAATCCCTCTCTGACGCAGAGGCCCTTTGCTCCCTGGCAGATTTACTCGAGCTGATGATGATTCAGAACTCCCAAATGCACCAGGTGGTGATGAACAGCCTGGCGGTGTCAGCACTGGTGTCCTTTGGGTTTGGGCCGTCTCCAGCCACTGCCCAGGTATGGGGTGGGACTGATGGGTGCACTCTGCCTTCCGATCTCCTTGAGGTTTTGGGGCTCTTTGTGTTGGTTTGACCCCCAGCGTGGATCTTATCTGATTCTGTTCCTCCCCACAGACACCCGCTGTGCCTTTGCAGCCTGGAGAGGAGGAGGAGGAGGAGGCGGCCATGGTTTTCCATCACCACTACATCCCATATCCCAGTTCTGCTCCCCTTTGGGCATGGCCACTCCAGGATCAGGCTATGGGACCGGCAGCCGTGCGGCACCTGGGCACAGCCACAGAGGACAGGGAGGTGTGAGTAGCTAGGGAGCTCTGGCACAACCAGAGGGATGCGGGACAACACCAGGTGGGCACTCACTCCTGTCCTCATCCCTCTCCATCAGCCCCGTGCCACCTCCTCCACCCCTCAGTGCTACGGGGACCGTCGGAGCCAACGTCCCACCAGCACCAGGTAACACCTTTTCCCTGTACCTTCAGTAGGAGGTGCTGCATTGACCTCCTCATGTGCCCAGCTGGGGGCTGAGCCCTGCCTGCTCCCTCTATCCAACCTCAGTCCATGCTTTCCCCCTGCAGAGTACTATGACATGCTGGAGGAGCGGCTCTGAGCACCCTGCAGCCCAAGGGGGCTCTTCCTGCACATCCTCATCCTCCAGCCCAGAAGATCTTGCAGGGTGCCCCATGGTACTGACAGTTTTGGAGAGGGAGATGAAGTGCCTGGCCAAATGTGTTATTTTGGTGTGTGCATGTACTGTTTCGGTGCACGGATGCACAATTTTGGTGTATGGTGCCAGCCCAGGTGTCCCCAGTCTCCATCAGTCCCTTCAGCTCTCAGTGCAGCACATCGCCTGTAATTAATTTGCTTTGTTAAGAAAGCACCCTGCTGACACTAATTAAGCATCTGTCCTTAACCCAGGCTGCTGGCCCTGTGCCTGAATGTGGGGCTTCCTCCAAGCAAATGGGGTGAGGGAGGGGGGCTGTGTGCTCCTTGGGTGAGCATGTGGGGTGCCCGTGGGGGCTATGAGGTGGTGGTGGGGGGCTGTGGGGTGCGAATGAGGGATGTAATGGAGACCATGAGCTGAGTGTGGGGTGAAACCATGCTGATGTACAACGCTTTGTGTATCCATGAAGACAAAATGAGGAGGAAGAGAGGAGTCACCGGGGGATGTCCCAATCTTGGATATGGGAATAATGAGAGGAAGGGAGGGAGGATAGTGCAATGGGGATTGCAACACATGCAGTGGAAGTGAGCCCTGGAGCCCTCTTGGGGTGACACTAGGTTGAGCAGCACAGAAGTGTCCCATGGCCGGGGCACAAAACCCGCAGTACCAGAAACAGGGAGGAGGAATGGAGGAAGGAGCACTGGAGAGCACGCAGTAGAGCAGTTTTGCTGAAGGCACATCATTGTCAGAGAGTGGCTGGGATGCTGGCTTTAACCCAAGGGCCAAAGGAACCAGTGGGTCTGGGTGAGAGTGCACAGATGAGGCAGTGGGGCTGTGACCCCCCCCCCCCCCCAGATAAGAAGTGTTGGTGAAAAGCCACTGCAGTGCTTAGTGGCCCGGCAGGATGCGTATCAGCAGTGACTCCTCATATGACCCAGGGTCTCCAGCACTGACTCACCCCTTCTCTCCACCCTCACCTGCTGTGCCTGCCTGCCAGCCCTACAAGCCTCTGTGTGGGGCAGCTCCTTCCCTGGACCAGCCCCGAACGCCCACACACCGCTCTGCTGAACCACTGGCTTCGCCTGCCCTGCTCCCGGCATCCCTACTCTCCACCCCAGCTCTGGGGACGCCGGCTGATCTCCCCAGCATCCCCACACCCCAGCGGCACAATGGACGTGGCCCTTCTCCACGGGCTGCTGCTCCTCCTCATCCTCCCCGTGCTGCTTTACTGGCACAGTGCCGCCTTCCACTACTTCTGCAAAGTGACCTTCTTCAACATCTGGGTCGTGACCATGGCGACTCTCCTCTCCCCCTTCGTGGCAATTCGGGGACGCTGCGTGGAGAACATGAAGTGAGTACGGCTTGGGGTTGTGCTTCCAGCATGGAAACATTTGGGGCTTGGTGGTGATGGAGTCATGGGGACTTGTGGTTTTGTGGTCGTATCCACAGCCAGGACTGCAAGTTGAGCCCTGGAGCTGCAACGAGTGCTGTGGTCACGTCTGTGTGGTGCATCTGCACACTGTGGTAGGATGTAGTGCTGCTGTCCATGGCTAGCAATGGACACACCATGATGGGGCACACCGTGATGGGGCAGCCAGCTGGGTCTGGGCTATCTGATCTCCTCTGGATCAAGGAACATAAAGGGGAGAACTGGCCATTGCACCGCTGGGTGCCACGAGGGACCAGAAGGGTTTGCAGCACTCATTAGCAGGATGCACATACATGCCCACATCTCTGGCAGTGCATCCCACTTTGAGAACAGGACTCCAGGATTTCCTGATGCCATCAGCTCGGTGTCCCAGAGAGATGCCCAGGTGCTGCCCTATCGCTCAGCCGAGCTGGGGGTGGTGGTGGCCATGATAGCATCTCTGAGCAACACGAGTTGCTTCCAGGGCTGACGCAACCCTGGTGCTGAATTCCTGGCCATGATAGCATACTGGAGGGATGTAATTGTGTCAGGATGAAAGACGAGCCTGTGGAATTTCCAGGCTCAAGCCATCACGTGTCAGTGCAGGCAGATCCGGAGCTCTTGGCGGGATTGCAATCAGAGCTTGGTGTTATCAGTCCCCTCGTGCAGCCGTTCTCCCTCGTTCTCTCCTTGCAGGAATGATGCACACACACGTGCATTCCCTATTGCTTTGATCCCTGGTGCAAACGCTTCCGGCTCAGTGGAAATCCCTGGCATGATGCAGCTGTGACTCACGGTGCCTTGTCTCATCCCACCGCCACCTCACATCTGCAGCACACCCAGCTCCATCTCCTCCTCCTCAGCCTCCAAATCACAACGCCTCTGGCTTGGAGCGGATTCCTGCCATTAGTCCTGGCTTTGGGGCATGCCACAAACCTCTTCTCTTCTCTACCTGGTGCTGAGCTTTTCCTTACCATCCTCTCTGCATTAAATTTGAAGCATTCGCTGTTGGATGCGAGACCCTTGGCACAGATGCTCTCCGTTGCTATGAGTTGGAAAGTGCCCCATTTCAACGTCAAAAGTGTATTTATCTCCAGCATGGGTGCTGCAATCCCCGTTGCTCCATCCTCCCTCCATTCCTCTCGTTACTCTCATACTGAGCGTCACCCTTCATCAGCACTGCCGTCCCAGTGTCACCCTTCCTGTCCAAGCCTTTCTGGATGGTGACACGGCTCTTCCTCGTTCCCCATCCAACTGATAAAACCTCCATCTCTTGCTGACTTTAGGCCAAGTGAAGCAATTCGGAATTGCTCTGATGAGCAAAGATGAGCTGGTTCTTGCCTTCCCTGCTCTTGTCGTGACCTCCTTCCACCTCTCTGTGTCAATCTGCTCCCCACATGTGTCCCTCTGCCCTAGGCTCCTCTGTGCTGTGATCCGGCCCCTCAAGCACTTGTATGGCATCAAGATAGAGGTGTTGGGTGCCGAGCACCTGAATCTCAAGGAGCCCTATGTGATAGTTTGCAACCACCAAGCTTCCCTTGACCTGATGGGTATGTGCAGGGGAGGGGAGGGTTTTGTCACCATGTGGGCAGCCTTTGGGGTTGGGCTGAGCTCGGGGCTATGGGTGCAACGCAGAGAAAGGGTTGGAACTCTATGATGTGGCTGGCGATGGGAACCACGAGGCAGGGGCTGATCCTTTCCTTCCCATCCATCCTCCAGGAATGGTGGAGGTCATCCCCAAGCGCTGCGTGCCCATTGCCAAGAAGGAGCTCCTGTACATGGGCACTGTGGGCTGGGCCTGCTGGCTCAGTGGCATCATCTTCATCGACCGCCAAAGGACTGGAGATGCCATTGATGTCATCTCCCAGACGGCCAAGACCATCCGGCGTGAAAATGTGAGCAGGAGAAACTGGGCTGGGAGTGGAGGGGGGTCAGGGAGGACCACAGGTGTCACGGTGGGGAGGTGGTGCCTGGGGTCCACGCTCGCATCTCACCCTGTCATGTGCAGCTCCGAGTGTGGATTTTCCCAGAAGGCACCAGGAACCAGAGCAGATCCATGCTGCCCTTCAAGCGTGGGGCGTTCCACCTGGCTGTGCAGGCTCAGGTAAGGCAGCAAGTTGGGGTGGTTATCTCCCACGGCTCACAGAACATTCTCCATCCTCTGCCCTTGGCAAAGAGGGGTGGGGGGCATTAGAGTCTTCTGGGAACTGCAGGGCCCAGGGAGGTGGCAGGGATCTGGGGCATGGCAGGAGCTAGAGTCCTACTGGTGTTAAATGAGGGGGGGAAGGGCCTGCATGACCCTCCATCTCCTGCAGGTTCCCATTTTCCCCGTTGTGATTTCTCCATACTGGGATTTCTTCAGCTCCAAGGAGAAGAAATTCACCCCTGGTAAGTTGAGGACAAGAAGCCCCATTGCAGAGGCTGTGGGGATGGGGCACGTGAGGGCTGGAGGTCTTTATGAAGGACTCTGAGGTGCATGGAGGCGTCCAGTGGTGGAGGATGCTGGTGGGATGACCTGGCCTCCTTCGCCTCTCCTCTCCATTTCCAGGAATGTTCACCATCCGAGTTCTCCCCAAGATAGAAACCCGTGGCCTGAGCCCAAAGGATGTCCCGGGGCTGACAGAGACTGTCCGCAACATCATGGTTGATGTCTTCTCTGAGATGTCTGCAAATCCCTGCAGGGATCAGCGTGTGGAGCTTCCTCTGCTCCCAGGCACTGGGGCAACCATGAGGACTGGCAGCATGTGGCGTGAGGAGGACACAACTGGGACCAGTGATTAGGCAGAGCTCATGGGGACTTCAGGGAGGTTGGGTATCTGGTACCGGGTAGATCTTGCTACACCCTTCTCCATTTCTTGTGGTGTGGTTCACCCATGGGCTCGTTGCCCAGGGTTCCTCTAGTTGTGCTGTCCTCATGCATTTAGTCATGAGGAGGGGTCCAGGACATGTGGAGAGGGGGGAAATTGCCACATTAGAAGAGCTTCCTCAATGCAGAACGGTGAGATGAAGGTGCAAAATTAAAGAGTTCTCTCAGCTGGTGTTTGTGCACAGTGTCATGCCTGAGCTTGGGGAATGAGGGCAGGGGGAGATGGCCGTGCTGCATGTGGAGCATCTCTGAAATAATGGGCAAACCGTGGCCAAGATGATGCACAGTGCTTGGGTTCATCATTGCTGTTCTCAGAAATGGAAGAAATTCTGCAAAACACTGGAAATCATCCATCCATGTAGAAAGGGCTGGGCAACACTATTAGCAGCAGTGAGCTGGAACTCTGCAGGTTGGGAACCATCCCATGGAGATGATCAATAGCAGTGGACACATAGAGGACCTTATTTCCCAGGGTTGCTGCTTGCCTGCTGCCATGGGTTGTGTTTGGCTGCCTGGAGTTTGAAACCATCAGGGGTGGGGGACTGGGTGGTTAAACGTTGTCTCAGCTGGAGAACTCATTGGGTTTTACTTGCTGCATCAGGGAGGTAAGGATGAATGGGAGAAGAGGAAGACTAAACTGAGGGCTCAGAGCTTACCTTGCCTCTGTGTTCTTCCCCTGGGTATGGGGTCCAGAACAGCTCTGACCTGCCTGCTGCTCTGCGTTCTGCACCTCAGTGCTAGAGCAGCTGCATGGCCACAAGCCCTGTCCACGTCCATCTGTCCATGCTGGGTGGGATGGTGGGTGGTCTTAGGTCGCTTCCGGTGCTCAGGGTCAGTCCTCATCCTGAGTGTGGTTGCCTGGTTGGGGTGGAGGTGCTCGGGGTGCTGCGCTGTCCCTGTGAGGACAGAGGGATTAGTGCCTGTGGCTGTGGAGCACTGGGTTGTGGTGGAGGTCCCTGCCCACCTCCGCTGTGGGGATGTCCTCTGCCTAGGAGATTTGTGGTGAGGTTCCCCTGTGTGATCTACTACTGGCATGGGGGCAAGGTGCACATCCATCCCATGGATCTGGATGAGACAGTGTGCGTTGCCCTCAGCCTGAGGAGCAGCCATGGCATCCCCAGCGTCACCCTGGAGGAGATGGGTCGCAAGAGCCTCCAGCTGGGCTGGCCTCTCTTCTCCCATATCAGTGACCCCAGAAAGGGATGTCCTGTCCACTCCTTATGTCCCTCCATGGGGAGGGGACACAGGCTGTTTTGGGTGGGCAATGACTTGAAGAGCAATGGGACGCAGGGTATGTACAAAGAGCCTGTGAACTCTTTTTCCATCCAAATTCCTACCTCAGATCTTCCTCCATCTTTCACCTTCCATTCCCCACTGTCTGCCTCTCCAGGACAGGTTAGCATGCTTTATCAGTGTCTGGAAAGCTGTTACTATCTTTTTCTTACCAGGTCTTTCTGTCTTCGCTCCAGTTGCTACTTGCCTGGGTAGGGCTGTTCTACACTTCTGCAGGGATCAGGTAAAGATCCCAAGTCCATCACAGTGCAGACAGGAATGGCAGATCTTCAGCCTCTCCTATTTGCCTTCAGCCATTAAGAGGGATGTTTTTACTAAAGATGTGTATCCCAGTAGCACCCAGATCCTGGCTTATACTGGTTCTGCTCACACTACAACTCCCTGTCTGCACCTGCAGGGAAGGTGAATGTCACCGTCAGCGCCCAGGCCCTGCACACGGAGGAGCTGTGTGGCACTGAGGTGCCCATGGTGCCGGCACAGAGGGATGTGGACAAAGCTGCTGGTTGTAAAGGTGAACCTGGATGGTGCTCAGTTTGCTCTTCTTTTCACACTATGCATGGGGCTTCTCCAAGGACAGCTTGATCCATGTGGTCCTGAGCTCTCCTGGACAGGGAAACAGTGGGGATGGGGTCCAAGCAGGCTCTGCTTTGGGTCCTGAGCTCTCCTGGCACATCAGTGGCTGGGAGGACAGCGAGGATATGATCCAGATGGTCTGACCGTGTGTTAGAAGGAGGAAAGGTGTTTCTGGGATGGAGGTCAGGACCCTGGCCTCACACATACTGTATTTCAGCCTTCAAGGTTTATATGGAAACTGCAGCTTCCTGGCCGTTCTGCTCCTGATTCTTTGTACCTACCAGGCAGCTCAGGTCTCAAACCTCTGCCCATTCCTGCTTCTTCACCCCCCATGCCTACCTGGAGCCTTCAGCAATGAGGTTGGGATGGGGACTACAAAAGCCACTTGTGGTCCCTGCTCCTGCCTGGCAGCTCCCTCACCCTGTGTGCATCAGCGGCCGATGGGGGACACCTGCTTTGCTGCCCGCATGGTTGCCCTTGAGCTGACACCAGTGCAATTCCTGGAAAAAAAGGCAAAAAACCTGGGGATCAATGCAAACCTGAGATTTGAGCCAGGAGCAATGGCTGGACGTGGGGAGAATGGTCTGGGCTGTTCCTGCTCTGCCAGGCTGGAATATAAAGAAAAATGCAAGAGAGGAAATAGAAGCAGCAAAAGGTTTTTCCTGCAAGAAAGCTCCTTGTCTTCAGGCTCTTTCCCAGCGTCCCTGGCCAGAGTCATCCCTAAGGACTGGCACTTTTTGTTCTTGGGTTTCAGTGCTCCTGTCCTGTTTACCGATACGTAAAAAGGCCTGTAGTTCATTTGCATTCACTTTTCACTTTGTTTTGCCAAATAAAAACTGGAACTAGAAATGAGTGTTTGTTGCATGGGTGGCAACACCTGCATCCCCAAGTGACAAATCCTCCCTGCAGTATTTCCCCACGGGGACAGATCAGGCAGGCAGAGGGCCTCATATCGATCTGCCCATGGCCTTGCTGCCTATGGTCCCCTCCTTTATCCCACCCCCATGCCTCAGATGGTTTATGGGATGGCCCTGAGCTCGCTGTCACATTGTGCCATGCTGTACGGTAGGACACTGACCCACACCCACACCTGGGGGTGGATGGATGGGCTGGGGGCCAACGTGCAGTCACACTCCCCCCCTTGTTTCTTCAAGGACAGTGGGGAGCCCATGGAAAATGGCTCATCTCCATCCTGGCTTCCAGTGCTACCGCCTGTTTCGATGGGACTGGAGGAAATGTGGCAAAAAGGCAGCCCAAATTCTATTGTTTGGGAAAACTGGAAAGATCTGGGAACAAACCCTTCTGAGAAATTGCCACTGGCTCACACGCTGTACTGCCTACTTTCATTTTGGGAACGTGGCCCTGCTCCCTCCTATCATCACTTCCCAGCAAAGCAGTGTAGGAAGGTCCTGCCCCCTGGTTCTGAGCCTCTCCAGCCCACGGGAACATCTCAGATTGCAAAAATCCCTCATGGCCTTGAACCCAGGATGGCAAACATTGCCCTGTTTATATCTGCAGGTCCACACTGGCTGCTCATCCCAAGCCTTGTTGCTCGACTGGGAAAAGTGAAACTCTCATTTCAGAGCTTGTAGCAGATCAGGCACAGCTCTACAGCCGCTCAACAGCCACAGAAGACTTCACCCATCCCTGACATCCAACAGCATGAGGTCACCAGCAGCCCTGACCTGGCTGCTGCTTCTCATCCTCCACCTCACAACCGGAGCATCTGATGCACTGTAGGCCCTTTTCGTGTCCATCTGTCTGTCTGTATCTGTTGGGGGGACATTTAGTCTCAGTTCCTTGGCTGTTCATGGTGGGAATGCCTGGGGCAGTGTGTTGTCCTGCCATGAGCATCAAGGATATGACACCTGGAAGATTTTGGGGCTGCTGGTTCTGGTTTATTGCTGGTGTCACCCCATGAGGACTGTCTCAGAATGTGCTCCTGGCTGCCACATGGGACATGGGGACATATTAGGGACGTATAGCAAGCAATATCAGCTGCTGGTAGAGTGTTGGACAAAATGATCTAAGAGATCTTTTCCAGCCTTAATGATTCTGGGATTCTATGAGTGGACGTGGAAAGGAGGAGTTGAAACTTGACCTTAGAGGTTTTATTCCAACCTTAATGATTGTACGATTCTCCTTTCCAGGCACTACGTGGTGACGTGCCCAGCTGTGTTTTACCACCCATACTCAGCAATGCTGTGGGTCCATCTCAGCAATGTCCACCAGCCCACCCAGGTGACCATCCAGCTGCAGAGAGAAGATGAGGCTGGAAACATCACCCTGCTAGAGAGGAAGGTTGAGGAGCCTCAGCTGCTTTTGAACGTCACCTTCCCTGTGAGTGTCACCCCAGGACGCCTTGTGCATCCCATTGCCTCCAGCTCCACGGAGAAATGGATGGGAGCTGGGCTGATTTCCTCAGCTTTTGGTAGGGGAAAACAGGCAAAATATCTGTGAGCCTTGACAGACTTCTGGCATTTCTCCTCGCTAGGCTCCAGCCCCCTCCAAGGGGAAGGAGGAAATTGCTCATCTGTACGTCTCCATCCAAGGAGAGTCCCTGAATACCACCAGGAAGAGTGTGATGCTGAGAGTCCTGGAGCCTGGCATCTTCGTACAGACAGACAAGGCTGTCTACAAGCCCGGACAGCAAGGTGAGGGCTGGGATGGAATCCAGCCCCACTGCAGGGCTCAGAGTGAGTTTCCATCCATCTTCCTTTGGAGGTGAACCCACCACTCACTTCTGCTTTGTTCTTCCCAGTGAAATTTCGGATTGTCTCTTTGGATAAAGACTTCGTTGCCAGTGACAAGAAGGTGAGAGAAGGGTTGAGGACAGGGGGAGGTGACCTCGGTCCTTCTGTCTGTGGCAGAGGCGTGGGGATCAGCCAGTGGGAATCCTGTCCCAGCCAACACAGCTGCTGAGTACCCTGAGCCAGGAATGTGTTGTGTCATCCATCGAGGCAAGAAGGGAGGAAGCAGAACTGCACACGTGACATGGCAATGTTCCCAATTTCATTGAGAGATGTAGGAGCAGTGAGTAGGAAGCAGGGAAAGTGCTATTGATATCGATAGGATCACGGGACACCAGAACTGCAGGTTAGTTCAGTCAGGTGCTCCTGAGCAATCAATCGTGTCAATGGAAGGGCAAAAGGTTCCCAGAGGAAATGTCAAAGGCAAAGGCACTGGCAGATGCCACCTCCCCATGCTGCGCTGGCAGGGCTCAGCCCATCTCAAGCCATCCACAGGCTCATCATTAACCCTGAAACACAACACAAGGAGGGAACTTCACAGCCAAAAATAGAAGCACAGAACCATAAAAGTTGGAAAAGACCTCTAAGATCTCCAAGTCTAAGCCAACCTTTCTCCACCATGCCCACCAGCCGTGTCCCTCAGTGCCGTGTTTCTTGAACACCTCCAGGGACAGCGATTCCATCACTTCCTTAGCCGTTCCAGTCTCTCACCTCTCTTTTGGAGAAGAATTTTTTCCTGATTTTCTCAGTGTGCTTTTCCTGTGCTTCAGAGATGTCCCCACCCTTCTGAGACCCATTGAATGTCCCCTCTAACCATCTCCTCTTTGCCTTCCAGCTGCCCCTCGTCTTCCTGAAGGTCAGTGTGGGAGAGCTCCAGGGTGGGCTCGGGAAGGGGGGCACAGCTGGGAGAGGAGAAACCTAAACTTTTTGTCACTGTGCAAAGGATCCCAGAGGAAACCGCATCGCACAGTGGAGAGATGTGAGCCCACGGCAGGGCATCGTGGACCTGTCCCTCCCATTGGCTGCGGAGCCGGCGTTGGGCACATACACCATTCACGTGGAGAGGAAGACTCACTCCTTCAGCGTGGAGGAATACGGTGTGTGGGGATGGGAGGTGCATGGAGGGTGGGAGCCCCGCCTTGGCACATCCCCACACCACCTTCTGTCCTTGTGCTGGGAGTCACAACCCCGCTCTCGCCTCTCTTCTCCACCAGTGCTGCCCAAATTCGAGGTCACCATTGATCTTCCCCCCAGCGTGTGGGTGAAGGATGAGAAGTTCCAGCTGCAGATCTGTGGACGGTGAGCCCAAGTCGTGGTAATGTGGAGGGGATGGATGGAGGGCCCTTCACACCCTCACCACCCTCTGCCCCATAGATACACCTATGGGAAGCCTGTCCAGGGGAAGGTCCATGCTACCTTGTGCCAGCCCTGGAGTTTCAGAATGTACCCATATCTTCTTGAGAAAAGCAAGGATATCTGCACGGAGGTTGGCGGGCAGGTGAGCAAAGCTGGGAGCACGGGTGAGACTGGGAAAGTCCATTGCAGTGTTGATGAGTGTGGCTGACTCCCTCCTTCCAGACCGAGAAGAACGGCTGCTTTTCAACAGAGGTCTTGATGTCTTCCTTCAACCTGAGCAACTACAGGCTGCAGAAGGAATTCCAAGTGAAGGCATCACTGGTGGAGGAGGGGACAGGTAGGGGTGCTGGTGGGAGTGTTTTTGCATTCGTCCCTGTTTGTACCCAAATACACACAGCATGGAGGTATCAGGCTCTCCAGGGAAGCCCATGAGCAAAGCTGTGACTTAGAGGTACAGGTGTGTAGGAATCAGGCTCAGGCTGTTCTGTGCCCTGTGTCCCCAAGACACACTTGTCTCCCTGCTCCTTCTCCACAGGGGTGGAGATGAACAACACCAAGACCTGCAAAGTTTTGGAGAAAATCTTCACAGTCACCTTTGAAAACACTGATGACTTCTACAAGCGTGGGCTGCCCTACACTGGGACGGTAATGGGGGTTTCTGGCAGCCCCACTCCCCACCCCTGTCCTGCGGCTCCAGCCCAATGCACGCCTCTCACCTTTCCTTCCTGCAGATGCATCTGAAGAGGGCAGACAGCTCTGCCGCAGGTGGGCAGCAGCTTGTGCTCCTTGTTAACAATAAGAGACACAGCTTCCTGACGGATGAATCTGGGAGAGCCTCCTTTGAGCTGGACACCTCCGGATGGACTGAAACAGTCAGACTGGTTGTGAGTAACTTCCGTCACCCTTTGGGGCTTCTCGGTGGCTTTCCCCGTTTTTACGAGGCTGGGAGCCTTCTCCAAGCCAAACCAACAGCCTGTATCAGTTCCACCCTCATCCCTCAGGGTGAAGTCAACATGTCGGCTGACAGCCAGAATGGTGCCTCATCGCCCACATTCAACAGAGCTTATTTGAACCTCCAACCCTTCTTTTCGAAGAGCCAGAGCTTTCTGCACATCCACCGGCTGAAGGGCAAGCTGTCCTGCAGCCAGCTCGAGCAGCTCCAGGTGGATTATATCCTCAACAAGGAGGCCCTGGGGAGCGAGCTGCAGAGCCTGGATGTGGTCTTCCTGGTGAGCCTTCACCTGGGGAGGAAGGGCAGCAGGTGTGAGGGCATGGATTCCTTATCTGCACACAAGTGCACGGCTGTGTCCCCGAGGGCCAGGCTATGGTTGGTCTCCCTTAGCCAGACTAACGGACCAATGTGTGTCTACTTGCAAATAGGAGTCTTTGTTGGGGCTGAAGACTGGACAACTTCCAAACCACCCCAACACTCTCGCCCTTAGATCCAACCTCCAACAGGCAATGGCTCTGACTTGGCCATTCCAACTTCCTCTTTTGCAGGTCCTGGCCAAGGGGACCATCGCCAACATCCTCAGGAAAGAGCGGCCTTTGAGTGCAGGTGGGTCCTGCAGATGGATGGGCTGTGTAGGACTTTGAGGCCTGTGCCTGGACCTGATTTCCCTCTTTGTCCCAGGATTGAAAGGCTCCTTCTCCCTGGAGCTGCCCATCAGCCCTGAGCTGGCTCCCACAGCCACGGTGCTGTGCTATGCAGTGCTCCCCAACGGCGAGATGCTGGCTGGCAGCACCAAGCTCAACATGCTCAACTGCCTCCCCAACAAGGCGAGTTGTGAAATCACCCCCATTGCCTCACCCTGCTCCAGATGTGTCACAGCATCACAGCCTCTCCAGCCCACACCCCGATCCCCCAAACCTTCAGCTTGATTTTATCCATGCCATGCTGCTCCAAGAAGACCCCCGCATCCACAGATCCTTATCCTTCCCCTGTCCCTCCCCCCCCCAGGTGAAAATGGCCTTTTCCAAGGAGCGGGCGCTGCCTGGTTCAACGCTGAAGATGGAGTTGGAGGCAGCCCCAGGCTCCCTATGTGCCATCCGTGCCGTGGATCGTAGTGTGCTGCTCCTGAAGCCTGAGGCTGAGCTCACTGCGGCGGAGGTAGGCAGTTCCAAGGTGACTTTTTCCCCTGTAACAGCACCACGGATCAAGCAGGATGGAAGAGGAGGTGACATGGAGTAGATCATTCAGCCCCTTGTAGGGCGTGATGGTGGCATGGTTCTGTGCCTAATATATATCTTTATTCCCAGATCTACAAAGTGCTCCCCAGTTTCAATTATCCTGGAAGAATCCGAGACCCATCGCCCTGTGGCTGGTACCATCACCACTTCCACGTCGACGCAATTATGATGGAGCCTGCAGATGTGCGCCGTTCAAAGAGATTTATTTTACCACATTACTGGGACAACATCCAGATGAACCCCTCCAAGTTATTTGAGGTAAAGCCTTGAGCCTTATCGCCAAGAGCCAACCATGGTTTGTGCAGGGTGCCTGGGAAGCTCAGCAGTGCCCCACAACCGTTCGCTGCTCAGGGGGGAATATTCATCCCACTGGTTTTGGAGATGGACAATCTCTTTTTTTTTTCGCAGAATGCAGCACTGAAGCTTCTCACCAATGCTAAGACAAGGGATGATTGCAAAGAGTATTACACGCCTCAGTACTTTACGCTGGGTGTGCCAGGTGAGCATCCTGCCAGCATGCCTGGAAGACATTCAAGGCTGGATGGGGCCATGGGCAGCCTGATCTGGTGGGGGAGAGCCAGCCTGTGCATGATTTGGGGCTGGTGGGCCTTTGAGATCCCTTGCAACTTAACCATGCCATGATTCCATGGTTCTATGATCTTTAAGATCCCTTCCAATCCAACCATGTCATGATTCCATGGTTCTGTGATGTTTAAGGTCCCTTCCAGCCCAACCACACTTGTCATTCCACAGTTCTGCAATCTTTAAGGTCCTTTCCAACCTAAGCCATTCTATGATTCTATGATCTTCAAAAAGCACCTCACACAGGAGGGGCTAGGCTTGTGTCCCCACTGTTAGTGGGATGGGAAATGCTATCTGACAGGGCTTCCATGCTGGCTCAGTTCTTGGTTGAGGGGATGTTAGCTGCTTTTGTCCGCCTTCTGCATATGTCCAGCCCTGGTCGAGGTGACAGAAACCAATGGAAACCTCATTTGTGCTCTACTATTTCTAGGCAATGCCGGGCCTGGTGTCAGAAGATATATGGATATACCCAGGGTTGGAATACCCGTGTTAGCTAGCGTCCCACATGCTGCAAGCAACAGCAACAGCAACAAGGAAGAGCCTCCAGCTCCCCGGGTTCATTTCCCAGAGACATGGTTGTGGGATCTGGTGCCTGTGGGGTGAGTGGGAATGGGGAGAGTCCCCAGGATGGCTTCTCCTCCTCGGTGGAGAGAACCAGCCCAGATACCACCAGTGGCTGACACTTGGCGGCCTCTGGATGCTCTGTCCTGCAGGGAGGAGGGCTCTGCAGAGATGGGGATGACGGTGCCCGATGCCATCACGGAATGGAAAGCTGAGATGTTCTGCACAGCACCTGTGGGCTTGGGGCTGGCCCCTGCCACCACCCTCACAGTCTTCAAGCCCTTCTTTGTGGACCTGGCTCTGCCCTATGCTGTGATCCGTGGTGAAGCCTTCTCGCTGGTTGCCACCGTCTTCAATTACCTGCGGCAGTGCCTACGGGTGAGTGAGGTGGGCAGGGGGCTGGGGGCTGTGCCCTGGTAGGTGGCTGACGTTGCTGGGGTCTGCAGGTCGAGGTGACACTGGCGGACTCGGCGGAGCTGGAGGTGTCAGCAGTTGCAGGTGCAGTGTACAGCAGCTGTGTCTGTGCGGATGAAGCCAAGACGTTCCGGTGGGATGTGAAGGCCACCAACCTGGGTATGGGTGCATGGATCCCCTCCCTGCCACTTGGAGAACACCTGGCACAGCGGGGTGGACAGGGAGGGTGTCAGCAAACATGATACCATCTGCAAAGCTCTTCTCTGCTCCATTTATCCTTTCCCCATCACCTCTCATCCCAACCCAGCCAACCCCATTCAAAGCCCATGGGGCTGCAGTGGAGGCTGGGGGGCTCTGTGGTGACTGGATGTCGCACTGGCATTGCAGGGGAGGTGAACATCACCATCAGCACCGAGGCCATAAGCTCTGAGGAGCTCTGTGGCAATGAGAAGCCTGTGGTGCCAGCCCAGGGACGTGTGGACACTGTGATAAAGCCATTACTGGTGCAGGTCAGACAGGTTACGAGGGATGAAAGAGGGATGGGGGCTGAGCAGACCTGGGGGTGCAATGGGAAGATCCCATCACATCATCTTGGGAGTGGGACAGCACCAAGTGTCACTGCAGGGATGGCCCTGGGGGACGTGGGGACATGGAGGTCACAGAATTGACCACGTGTTGCTTCCTACAGCCCGGTGGCATCTTGGTGGAGAAGGCACACAGCTCCCTGCTCTGCAAGGAAGGTAGGAGCATCTGGTACCACTGTGGGGACATGGGGCTGCTGGCATGAGGGACACCAAGCTGGAGGAGACATGGGTCACTTGGCTCATGGAGTCCATAGAGGGATGAAGCATCAAGGGGTGGACGAGGGTGATGTGGGGCCATATCCACTGCCGCCCCATTGCCATCACCCTCCGTCCTCACAGCCTCTGAAGAAGTGTCCCTAGAGCTTCCTGCCAACATCTTGGAGGGCTCCCAGCGAGCTCACGTCAGTGTGATGGGTAAGGGATGGAAACCAGGTGCAGAAGTCTCAGCTGGAAGTGAGATGCCCCCAAAATTGATGGGATGGGGTACGGGGTGCACGCAGGCGACATCATGGGCAACGCGCTGCAGAATGTGGACCGCCTCCTGGCCATGCCCTACGGCTGTGGGGAGCAGAACATGGTGCGCTTCGCCCCCAACATCTACATCCAGCAGTACCTGGAGAAGAGCGGGCAGATGAACTCCGACATCCGTGCCAAGGCGCAGGGCTTCCTGCAGAGCGGTCAGCATCCTCCTCCCGACCTCCCTGCTACCAGCAGGAACCCCTGCCTCCCTCCCCATTTCATACCTGCACACAGGGGTGGGCATCCTCTAGGGTCCCCCCAGAGACAGATGTGCCAATAGCCATCCCCATCTCCGCGCAGGCTACCAACGAGAGCTGCTCTACAAACACAGCGACGGCTCCTACAGCGCTTTTGGGGAGGGAGATGAGAGCGGCAACACCTGGTGAGGGTCCTCATGGCGTGGGGCAGCGTGGTGCCATCCCCATCACCTCCTCTTGCCACCAAATCCCTATTCGTCCCCCATGCTGCCCTCTCTCTGACACCTTGCAGGTTGACAGCATTCGTCCTCAAGTCCTTTGGGCAAGCGAGAGCCTTTGTGGCCATCGAGGAGCGGCACATCACGGACGCACAGCACTGGTTGCAGAAGCAGCAGAAGGAGTCAGGATGCTTCCGCAGCGTGGGCAAGCTCTTCAATAACGCCCTGCAGGTGAGGACGGGGTGGGACGGGGTGACGTGGGGACACGTGGCTGGAGGTGGCACGGACAAAGCTGTCTCTTTGCAGGGTGGTGTATCGGATGAGCTCTCGCTGTCTGCTTATGTCACGGCTGCGCTGCTGGAACTGGGGATGTCCCCAAAGGTGAGGATAATCCTGTGGGGTTGGGGTCAGGTGCTGGCACATGGGACCAGCCCAGCACTAAGGTCTGGATGCACCAGGCCATGCTGCTGTAACTGGGCAGAAATCCTCCTTTGGGTGATGTCCACATCCCTGGGGTGTTCCTGGCTGCTCAGTGTCCCCTTTTCCACTGCAGGACCCAACAGTGAGCTCAGCCCTGAAATGCTTGGAGGCGTCAAGCACTGACAACCTCTACACCGAGGCACTGCTGGCATATGTTTGTGGACTGGCAGGGCGTGAGGAGCAGCAGCAAGCCCGGCTGCACAGCTTGCTGCAGCGTGGCACCAGCACAGGTACCTCTGAGCCACTCCATCCCACCTGGGACTCCCACCCTCAGCTGGGAACTGGGGACTTCCCTCCCACCCTTTCTTCCCAGAGGGGCTGCTCTTCTGGAAGAGGAAGGAGAAAGCTCTATCCACCGAGTCCCCCTGGGCTGAGGCTGCACCAGCAGAGGTGGAGATGACAGCTTATGTCCTCCTGGCATACCTGACCCAGCCCCAGGTGTCCCGTGCTGACCTGGCCAAAGCCTCCCAGATCGTCCGCTGGCTCAGCAAACAGCAAAACCCCTACGGAGGCTTTGCTTCCACCCAGGTACCACCACAGGTTCTCCCAGCACAGGGCTGGGATGCCACCAGCTGCAACTTGGGGTGACCCCAACTCGGTGCTTCTTGCCTAGGACACTGTGGTGGCCCTGCAAGCTTTGGCCAAGTATGCCACCCTGACATACAGCGACAACGGGGACTTAGCAGTGACGGTGACAGCCCCGACGGGCTCCAAGCAGGACTTCATGCTGGAAGCCAGCAACAGACTGGTGCTGCAGCAGGCAGCCCTGCATGATCTGCCAGGGCTGTACGGGGTGAAAACCCACGGGCAGGGCTGTGCTCTGGTGCAGGTGGGTACAGCACGGGGTCTCTATGCATGCGTGTCACCTTCCAGGTGGCCTTAACCTTCTGTTTCACTCCAGGTGACGCTGCGCTACAACATGCCACCGCCTCCCAGCGCAGGGACGTTTGACCTCAGTGTAGAGACAGAACCCAAAACGTGCACAAGTGATGCCAGCACCCACTTCCGCCTCCTCCTCCGGGCACGGTATGGTTTGGGGTCACCCCGAGGGTTTGGTGGGGGCCAAACAGCCCCCAGCCTCAATGCGAGGCTCTGCCTTTCCTTTTCCAGATACACTGGAAACCGTGCTGCCACCAACATGGTTGTCATCGAGGCCAAGTTGCCATCAGGCTACATCCCAGACAAGAGCTCAGTGGTAGAGGTGAGAGTTCCCTGCTGTCCCTCTGCACACTGGGACCCAGCACGGGGACAGAGGGTTGCCCACATGGTGCTGAGCCCTGCTCTCCCATTTCCCAGCTGAAGAGGCAGAAACTGGTGAAGAAGGTGGAGGTGCAGAGCGACCAGGTGACCATTTACCTGGATCAGGTAATAGCAGCAGTGCTGCGAGCACAGGGATGACACTGGGGTGGTGGGACGTGGCTGTGCCTCACCCTCGGGTTATCCCCCAGCTGACAAAGGAGGAGGAGACCTTCAGCTTTGCAGCCACACAGGACTTCCCAGTGAGGAACCTCCAGCCTGCTACCGTGATGCTGTATGACTACTATGAGACAGGTGAGCTGCCCTGCAGCCCCAAACCAGACACTGTTCACACTGACCAACTGTGGCTCATTAATGGGAGCAGCTCATTGAGCCCATTTCCCTGCTCCTGCTGCAGGTGACCGCACGGATGCTGCCTACAGTGCTCCTTGCAGCTCAGGTAGGGGCTGAGGGGCCATCCCTTCATCAGGACCCCCGGGGACAGGAGCTGGAGGAGGGGGCAGAGCGGCTCTCCTCTCATAACACATCTCTATTTTGTTTTGAAGAGGCTGACAGACAGGCAAAGGAGAATTTCTAGAGGAGTTCCACGTCTAGCAGCTGATCCCATCTGTGCACCTTGATTCCCTCAGCCAGAACCAGGACAGGCACACTGGGGACAGGGACAACTCACTGCTCTGCACCCCCTGCCCTGATTTTATGGGGACAGCATGGTGCACCTACCCATGGGAGCAGTGCACAGAGCCCCTGGCCCCCTCCCCTTCCACTAACAGTGCAGGTGCCTGAGGATAATGCTACGACATATCTGAGCGATGATTAAAGGAGAAGAGAGGCCACAGTCCTTCCAGCCACTGCCCTGGGTCTAAATAAAGAGTATTTTCTTAAGTATTTCCTTTTCTCTCTTTATATGCTGCGTTCCCCCCTTGGAGAGGGTGATGGGGCCGGCTGGGGGCTGTGCTGGGCTGCTGGCTGTAGGGTGAATCAGCTCAGGTTCAGCCAGAGATAAATTGAGATGTGCTGAGGTGAGGAAAGGAGAGTAGCAGCTCCTCAACTTGCTAAGATGCAGCACACAGCCCGCACCATCCTCAGAAGAGTTTATTTCTGTCATAAATGAAGAGTTCTATGAAGGCCAAACACTGCCCAGCACCCACAGCTCCGGGACTTTAGTCATGGCCATTTTGTCACCAGCGTGGGGACAGCAAAGGCTGAAAGGATGCCCAGGCCATCTCTGCAGTGCAACAGTCCGAGCAGCATCCCAACAGAACCAAAGTGACAAACCTGGAGGTGCAGCCCCACAGGCCAGCACAGGCACGAGATCAACCCTACAGGGCTGAGGTCAAATCAACTCTCGGTGCCCCACAGCAGGACAGGAGGTGATGTCACATGAAGGCACCGGTGGGGCTCAGTCCCAGCCCTTTTCCCGCACTGGGGAAGCAGCAGGTTGAGTTGAGAGGTGGAGTTGGGAGGGCAGGAGCCAGCTCTGCCCGGTGCCCCAAACCAGGCCCCCCATTGGAGCTGCTCCCACATCACTTGCGGCGTTTCTTCTGCTCTTTGCGTTTCTGAGCCCTCACATCCTTCTTCAGGCGGCTGTCGACGACCTTGAATTGCCCCTTGACTCCGGGGGGGCGGCGCACCCGGGGTCCTACACCCTTCTTAGCCACCAGGTAGGTGACCTGCCGCTTCTCCTTGCCCAGCCCAGCCTTCTTGTAGATGCTGCAGGAGGAAGGGAAAGATGGGACAGACCCTCAGAGAGGGACTGCTGCAGGAAGTGGCTTTGGCACACATCTCCAGACCAGTATCAGATCTCATCCCCCGCTGTGCCCCAAGATGGGGCTCTCCCACCCCTCAGCCCACCCCATACCCAACCCAGCTGGTTCAACATGCCCTGCAGGATGGGCTTTTGTGACCACAAACGATCTGGGTCCCAGCTTCACCACTCACCGCCGCAGCTGGGCCACCTTCTCCCTTTCTGAGATATCCACCGTGCTCACCACGGCCTCCGCTTTCTTCTTCATCTGCTCCATTTTCTTCAGCATCTGTGGGGACAGCAAAGGGTCAGAGACAACGGGGAGCAGAGTTGGGGACCAAGCACCCAAGGCAGCAGCACAGCGCCACTCACCCGCCGCTTCTTCCGAGCTTTGGCCTCTGCCACCTTCTTGATGGGGCGGGCGTTGATTTGGCGCCAGCGCTGCCGATATTCCTCCACTGTCTGTCTGTCCAGGGGGATCTGCTTGCGCCGGTGCTGCTTCTCCTCCTCGGTGAACCACTCTGGCAGCTCTCCTTCCTCCTCATTGAAGGAATACCTGCAAGAAAGGGGAAACCAGGTGAACTGTGGGGTCGCAGCCAGGTCCCTTGATACACCTACCATAGAATGGTTTGGGTTGGAAGGGACCCTTAAGATCACCTACTTCCAAACCCCTGCTATAGGCAGGGACACTTGCCTCTAGACCGGGTTGCTCACAGCCCCATCCAGCCTTGAATGCTTACAGGGAGGGGGCATCCACAACCTCGCTGGGTAACCTGTTCCAGCATCCCACCACCCTCACAGTCAAGCATTTCTTCCTAATATGTAGACTAAATCTACTCTCAGGAGGAGAATGAACTCTGTTTCCCCTCCAGCACCCACAGCTGCACGTACCTGTTAAAAGAATCATCAATGAAGTCCCGTTTGGCCTTTTTGGAGGTGGCAATGATGGAGCCAAGTGCAAGGCCCTCTGCATCCAGGACACGTGCTTTCTTCACTGCAGCACACAGAGAGATTAAAGCTTGGCAAACAGCCCCAAATCCAGAGAGCAACAAGCAGCCCTCCCACCCCAGTGAAGGGTCGGACCCTCCTTCACCAAAAAGAGACCCACATGACATCACCTGGAATACACAGCACTCTCCACTCACCTGGGTCCTCAATGGGCACCACCTCGAAGCCACATGGCTCAACCAGGCCCCGCTTTCTCCCCACTGGTGCTGGTGGGCTGCAAGGAGGAAAAGAGAGCAGTCAGTGTCCTCACCTCCCTGCTTTCCACAACAGCACAATATTCAGTCTGCACCTCACCCTTCCTCATCGCTGCTGCTGTCGTCATCACTGCTCTGCTCAGCCTCTGCTTCAGCAGTGTCAGCTCCTGTGTCTGCTGCAGCCTGGGGCTCAGCTACAGCATCCTCCTGGGGAACCTTCTTCTTCTGTCCCTTCTTCTTTGTTTTGCCTGGGAAAAAGGAACCAGAGGATGAGAGGCATGCCCCACTGCAAGCCTATCCCATAGAGACGCAGCTCGTTAATGCTGCTCTAGTGCTGATTCATTAACTGTGCAATAATATAGACAGGAAAGCAACTTCTGAACATCTCTGCCTGCTCAGAGCAGTGTTCACATTGCAGTTTGACCCAGTGCCCCAGAAAGGGATACGAGGCTGTCCTTCTGTGTCCCCACTGCAATGCAGCCCCCACTAACCTGTCTGGGACTCACGCTGTCTTTCAGCCAACATTTGTGATTGCCCCAGCTCCAGGTCCTCATCTGCATCATCCTCAATGCCAGCAAAAGCATCCTGGAGACAGGGAGCAATGGGTCAGGGGGCACAGGGGGAACTGTTGGGGCTGAGGCTGTCCTAGCATTTCATTTCTGAAACGCTGGAACTCACCTTCCCAAACCACAGGCTGGTCTGCCGCTCCTGCAGCACTGATTTCTCCTCCAGAGGCACCAGCAGAGGATTCTCCTCTTCCTCCTCCTCGTCCTCCTCCTCTTCCACCTTAGGCTTCTCCCTGTGACAGCAGCAGGACCAGTGCCAACGGCCAGTCTCTGCATTTGCTCTTAAGGGAGCTCCTGTCCTGTCCTGAGCCCAGCCCAGCTCTCACCTCTTCACACCCTGCTCTCGTCTCTCGCGCTCCAGCCGGCGCTGACGGGCCTCTATCTCAACCAGCTCCTCTGGGTCCAAATCGCTGGCCAGGGACACATCATCCTCATCATCTGCATCTGAGACACAGATGTCATCATCCCCAGGTCTCATCTCCAGCAGGGCATCTGCTGACGCCATGTCTCCCCGGGCCACCTCGTTCAGCAGCTGCAATACAGGGGACAGCAGAGTCAAGAGTTTAAGCCTGCTTGCCACGTGCCCACATCAGTCCCACTGGGAGCCTAGGCTGCCCCAGTCACACACCTGGGTCCTCTGGATGGTCTGGAGGGAGAACATGCTGGTATCGCCATCGTCAGCGATGGAGACGCCAGGGAGGTCCATCTTCAGCTCCACACGCTCGCGCTGCTTCCGCTGCTCCTTCAGGATTTTCTTCTTTTTCCTGGAAAAAAAAAAAAAGGCAAAGGAATGAGGCTGCACTCCCAGCAGCTCATCCACTGCCACACTCGAGCCTTATCTCTCTGAGGATGAAGGGCACAGCAGGAGTCACTCCACCGTGAGGGGGTCCCAGTTTTGGGGCAAAGACAGCCCACATCAGCTTGGAGAAGCAGAGGACCCCAAGAACCCCAGAACCAATCCCCTATGAACAGAGAGGCAGACCCTGACACCACTGCCCAGACCCCTCATGCAACTTAAGCACAACGATCCCCCGTTTCTCCTTGGCTGAGCTGCTTTTACCTTTTCAGCTCTGCCAGCTCCTTAGCCTTCATCTCCGCTAATGCCAGCTCCACCTCCTCCTCTTCCTCTTTCACCACCTCATCAGCTGCAGCTTTTGGTGATGTCTCCTCCTCCTCCCGGCCTTCCTCCTCTTCGCCAGAGCTCAGGCTGCCAAAAGGACAGAGGTCACAGAACCTTTCCTGGTGGCAGCCCCTTCCTACCACACTGGTGCCATGGGGCAGCTGTGCTGCTCTTACTTGATATCCAGCTCCTTCGCCTGTTCTTTCAGCTTTTTGGTCAAGAATCGCCTCAGTTTTGTCCTCCAGTTCAGCAAGGCTCTATGCAAGGAAAAACCTGTTAGAATCACGCCTCTAGGCCCAGCGTGATGCCTTGCCCCTTGCCCAGTTCCCCCAGTACCTGAGCTCCTTACGCCCCAGCACACGGATGTCCTTGCAGCACTGACGCAGCTCCTCTGTGGTGGAACTGTGATTCTCCAGCTCTCCATCCCCCAGCGTGATCTGGATGAAGAGTGATGAGACTGTGACTTCTGAGTCCCTACTTTTGTCCTGCCTCCTTTCTGCAGGAATAGGACCAGGACCCCTGCAGGATGCTCTTTTCATGGCTCTGTGCTCGTGCAGATCTGTTTCTGGGGCCACCAAAGTCTGTCTCACAGGCACTCACCTCGTTGGCCTTGGAGAGGAAGTCCACAGGGTTGGGAGCCTTGAGGAAGTCCATCAGGGTGAAGCGGTGGTAGAGAGTGGTGTCACCATCTGCATAGCCTTCAGCCTACAGGAGGAAGGCATTGTTTAAGGTACAAGACAGCTTTCAGCCATCTCCCAGATGTTAACAATTCAATCTAATCACACGTTGTTGCAGCAGCCTACATAAACATGCCTACGCAACCCAGGAACAAGAACAGCCCCTACCTGCCTGCTGAGTACAGGGCCAGCTCTAGGATGCCACCTACAGCCTCACCTAACATAGAGGTGATAACAGTGAGGGTTTGTGAAGCTCCACGGCCAGCTGAGGCTGCTTGGCAGAGTTTTCAGTGTTCTGTGTCCTAAAAACACCTCACAGACTCACAAACCGAGTGGCCAGCTGTTGCAAGAGAGAGTTTGACTGATCCATTCTCAGCCTCACAACTTGTCTGTCGTTTCTCCAGCACTGCACCTTCTAAATGCATAAACCTCCCTAATACTGGCTATTCCATGCACCTTACACCCCAGACTTTTCATTTTTCTGGATATCTTTTCTTATTACACTCTCTTTGGCCCCAAGTCCTACCTCCTTTTACTTATTTGGCCACAATGCACACCGAAACAAACCGGTTGCCTGCCCAGCACCCTGTTACCATGCTCCTGCAGCTTTTCACCTGCCAGCATGCCTGCTTAACCATCCACCTCTGCTTTCCACACTCAGCTGCTAAAACCAAGCTTCCTCATCCATCTGTCCCATAAACATCAGACTGTTTGCCAGGATGAGCAAAATAAAGAAAAAGGAATAGAGCCAGAGGCTCTCTCATGCTTGGTTCTTAGCATAGGACAGATCCCTGATGAGTAACAGCCCACCCAGCAGAGCACTCTCCTCATACCTTTGGCTTTTTCTTGCTGACAAGCTCGCTAACAGACTTAGCGTGAACCTCCACCTCCTTGAAGGCATATTTCGGGTCAAAGAACTTGCTGTCAATTTTATCTGGAGCCTGATAACCTGGAGTGATAGAAATCAAAGGCCAATGGGTTTCCCCAAGCCTCAATTCAATGCTCGAAGCGACAAGAAGTCCCTATGGCCGCTCACCCTGGCACACCACGAAGATCTCAGCAGACTCATTGCGCGAGGCTTGTGGCTTGGTAGCCTGAACCTTGTGGAAGAACTGCTGGAAAATCCAGAGAAGAGGCTGGTAGTCCCGGGAACGAAAAACCTTGGTGATAAACCATCCGCCTTTGCAGAGGAACTCACAGGCCAGTTTCAGAGCCATGAGGG
Source organism: Lagopus leucura (assembly GCF_019238085.1). Taxonomy (NCBI): domain Eukaryota; kingdom Metazoa; phylum Chordata; class Aves; order Galliformes; family Phasianidae; genus Lagopus; species Lagopus leucura. The sequence goes on along the minus strand of NW_024962305.1, from coordinate 1,184,032 downwards.
TCAGGTTGGCTGCAGCGGTGGAGAAGAGCAGTCAGCAGAGTTGCTGCTGCCCCCACCAGCCTGCTCCATGTCTCACAGTGCACGCTGACGTGCCAGCTTCTCCAAAATTGCACCAAGCCACGTGTCAGCTCTGGGTGACCCCCACCTTGGGAATAGGCATCGTGCACCCAGCTGGCCCCCACGTTGGGCGCTCCGTCATTCAGCACCACGTCCACCTTCCACGTCTGCAGCTCCTTGCGCAGAGCCTGAGGGACAGAACTCCTGTTAGTTCTACTGACTTCTCTTGTTCCGCACGATCCAGCAAGCAACTGCCCCACTCATGTCCAAACCTCCCTACCCAGTGATCTGCTCAGCCCTGGCGCTGGTTTCACCCCCCAGCGAGTCCCACTCATGCAGAGCGATACCCCCATCCCTTACAGAGCTGCAGTGACACAAAGGGCAGGGGACACCGCTCCTCACCTGGCGGCATTTTTCTGTGGTGATGTCCTCCTGCAGAGTCACTACATTGGGAATGGGCTTGATAGGAACCAGATCCACTCCTGATGTAAAGGAGTGAAAACACACATCAACACTATGCTCCAGCCCGTCACTGGTGTCTCCCAACCCACCACCTCACTCACCAATGACCAAGCTAGAGACTGGCATGAATTTGGAAGCCACCTGCAGCCTGCAAGGAACAGAGAGGACCAAAGGCACTGCGAGATCTGAGAAGAGCCCTCAATCCCAGTTGGTGCTGCCACAGCTCTGACACAGAGCAGCCACGACAGAAAGCAATGGGGCTGCTTTGCAACGAGGTCCCAGGGCAGCACGAGTCCCAAAGGCACTCACCACCCGCCGGGGGCCGCACACAGGTCCAGCAGCGCTCGTGCCTTCTGCAGGAACTGGAACTTCCTATTGAGCTGCAGCAGCTTGAAGGCGGAGCGGGAGCGGAACCCTGCGGGAGGGAGGCGGGGGAGTCAGGGGCTGCCGTGTCGCTGCCCTGCCGGGTCCGTAGGAAGCCGTGCTCACCCGTCTCCTTGGCCAGGTGGTAGAATTTGTCCCGCCGGCTCTTCCCCACTTTGCTTTTCTTGCCCATGGCTGCAGAGCTGGGACCTGCTCTCCCTTACTGGCACCCACCTAAGGAAGCAGAGGAGTGAACGCCGCCCAGGATCCCGGCATCACGGGACAACCCCGCTACCCCGCGCAGCCCCCAGCGCCCCGCAGCCTCCCTGCCCCTTTCCACCTCCCCGCTGACCACACAACAAACCCGATCCCAGCTCCGCCAGCTCCTCGTGCGCACAGCGCCGTCCCGTCGTGCCCCGCGCCGCCCGCTCCACTTCCGCTTCCGCTCAGCTCTCACCGCCATTTTAGGAAGGGAGCCCCGCATTGTTTAACAACCGCCGCGGGATTTACACAGCCCTGGGAGCGGGGCAGAATGGCCGAGTGCGTTCCTCAGGAGTTGCTTGGGTTCTGCTTCCGTCCGTTCCACGCTTCATGAAATGAAGAAACAAGTATTGACCTTACCAATATGGCGGAGGCGGACGAACTACTGTTCCTCACGCGCACTCCGGCAGAGCTGCTCTGTACTACGCATGCGCATCTTGGGTTTTCGCGTCGAAGGAGCAGATTACGCATGCGCAATCTGGTAGCCTTCACAGTACGCATGCGCTGTCTTCCCACTCACGTACAGGAAGTGACGTCCTGCCCGCGGGGGGCGGGGAGCGGAAGTGAAGTAGTGGCCATCTTTTGTGCCGGCAGTAGCGGCGCCAGGGTTCGATGCCGGCGGAGAAGATGGCGGTGGACGGCCCCGAGCAGGTACGGCCGGGCCGGGCGGTGCTCGCGGGCTGCGGGTGCACGGCTCCGGTGTGTCTGAGTCCGGCCGCGAAGTTCTGAGGAGATCGGGCCCGATCGCGGCCTGCTGGGCGCCGTGACTCGGCGGGACCCGGCGGGCGGTGGGGGCGGCTTCAGGAGGGGACGTGGGGACACGGGACTGAGCGGGGCAGGAGGGAGAGCGTGGAGGAGAGCGGCCGTGGAACGGGGCTGGGTCGACTTTACTGAGTGTGCTCTCCTGCAGATGGAGATGGACGATGGGAAGGGCGGCACGGGGCTGCGGCAGTACTACCTGTCCAAGATCGAGGAGCTGCAGGTGAGCCGGGGCACGGTTGTGTTGTAAGGATCTTAAACGTCATCCAGTTTCAGCCCTCTGCCATGGGCTGGGTGTTCCCACCTGATTCTGGCCTTGGGCACTTCTATGGATGGACCACCTGCTGCCCCAGGATCTCACCACCCTTTGAGAAAAGAATTTCTTCCTAACATCTGGCCCGAGCTTCCCTTCTTTTAGTTTAAGGCTGTTCCTCTTTGTTGTGTCATTATTAGACACTACAAAGTCAGTCCTTCTGCTTGTAAGCTCCTTCCTTGTACTGAAAGCCTGCAGTGAGGTCTCCCCACAACCAAGGTGTTGTGAGAATTGGCAGTGAGCCTTGGCTGAGCAAGTTGTGCTGTGAAGGGCTGTGTTCCTGTCCTGCTTGTCCCAGGACAATAACTGTCCTAATTTCTTGTGCTGGAGCCTGCTTATTGTTGTGTGTGTGTTTTGTTAGTTTGAGTGCTGTGCAGGATGCTGAGAACTCAGCAAAGCTCCTTTCCTTACACAGCTCATAGTGAATGAGAAGAGCCAGAATCTGCGGCGCTTGCAAGCACAGAGGAATGAGTTGAACGCTAAAGGTAAAGCTTAGTTCCTCTCAGCATCCTTACCTGAGGCTCTGTGGCCAGCTCTGCTGTGGGACAAGAGGCTCCCTGTCTGGCTGCGGGTGCTGCCCACTCAGTGGGGGCTTTGGGTCTCCCCATTTGTCCGCTGATGTTCCCTTCTCTCTGCAGTGCGGCTGTTGCGGGAGGAGCTGCAGCTGCTGCAGGAGCAGGGCTCCTATGTGGGTGAGGTGGTGAGAGCCATGGACAAGAAGAAAGTGCTTGTGAAGGTACGGAGCTGAGCTGCCCCGGGGCTGGCTCCTCTTAGCAGCTGGCTGGTGAGGAATAGAACTGTGCCTTTGTCCCCACAAGAGCACAAGCTCTGCAGAGGGTGTAGTAATTAGAAACATGTGAAGTGAGAGGTCTTTCTTCTGAGGGTAGGAAGGCTGTGCTTGGTGCTGGCTGAGCTTTCGGGCCCCTTCGAGGTGTGGTGGGTGGGACATGCAGCCAGGATTCTGTAAGGGAAAAATAAGTTTAGTGGTGTTAACTGCTGTGTTCCAGGTGCATCCAGAAGGCAAATTCGTGGTGGATGTTGACAAGAACATTGACATTAATGATGTGAGTGTCTAAGAGCCGTGGCAGGGGCATCGTGGCTCTCTCCAAATTGTTTGTCCCCTTCTCTGGTGTGGGGCTACTTGGAAGGGTCGTGCAGCGGCCCATCACTGAGCTCTTCCCTCTGCTCTCAGCGCAGGTGACCCCAAACTGCCGCGTGGCTCTGCGCAACGACAGCTACACGCTGCACAAGATCCTGCCCAACAAAGTGGACCCTCTGGTGTCTCTGATGATGGTGGAGAAGGTCCCGGATTCCACTTACGAGATGATCGGAGGGTTGGACAAACAGATAAAGGAGATCAAGGAAGTGATTGAGCTGCCAGTCAAGCACCCGGAGCTCTTTGAGGCGCTGGGGATCGCTCAGCCCAAGGTAAATCCTATCTGGAGTTCCCTGGGTGTTGGCTGCTTACCCAGCGGCGGTGCTGAGCTCTCACCCCCTGGTGCTTTCAGGGCGTGCTGCTCTACGGACCCCCTGGCACTGGGAAGACCTTGCTGGCCAGAGCTGTGGCCCACCACACTGACTGCACCTTCATCCGCGTGTCGGGCTCCGAGCTGGTGCAGAAATTCATCGGTGAAGGTAAAGCGGTGTGACACAGAGCTGCTGCTTGTGCCGGGGCGACCTGGAGGGCTCTCATGGTGCTGGGTGGCTTTGGGAACTGGCCTGCAGGGGACGAGAGTGTTCTGTGTGGGGTGCTGGGCAGGCTGAGGGTGCACAGTGTGAGACTCAGCTCTCTGCTCCCTGCAGGTGCCCGCATGGTGCGGGAGCTGTTTGTGATGGCCAGGGAACACGCTCCTTCCATCATCTTCATGGATGAGATCGACTCCATTGGCTCCTCCCGCCTGGAGGGTGGCTCTGGTGGGGACAGCGAGGTGCAGCGCACGATGCTGGAGCTCCTCAATCAGCTCGATGGTTTTGAGGCCACCAAGAACATCAAGGTGGGGGGGTTCTGAGCCTGGTTGAGCCCTGAGCTGCCTGGGGATGGGACAGTGCCCTGCTGGCCCCGTGATGGCAGCAGGGTGACCATGATGGTGACGGTGGCTGCTCTCCTGCTGCAGGTGATCATGGCCACAAACCGGATCGACATCCTGGACTCAGCTCTGCTGCGCCCTGGCCGCATCGACAGAAAGATCGAGTTCCCCCCTCCCAATGAGGAGGTCGGTGGGTGGCCCCACAGTGGGCCTGGGGTCTCTGTTGGTCCCCTGCTGATCCTCTCCCTCGGGGGACCACATTATCCCCTATCTGTGGCTTCCCCCCTTGTCTCACTGCTGTTGTCCCCCCTCCCAGGCCCGCCTGGATATCCTCAAAATCCACTCTCGGAAAATGAACCTGACACGTGGCATCAACCTGAGGAAGATCGCAGAGCTGATGCCCGGGGCATCGGGTGCAGAAGTGAAGGTGAGCTGGGTCCTGCAGCAGCCTTGGAGGCTCCACTGTGCTCTCTGTCCTCACTTGGGAGCTCTGGTGCAATGTGGGCCCATGTTCTTTACAGGGGGTGTGCACAGAAGCTGGCATGTACGCACTGAGGGAGAGGCGGGTGCACGTCACACAGGAGGACTTTGAAATGGCTGTTGCCAAGGTAAGTGCTGCTGAGCAGCTCCTGGCTGCTCCCTCTCAGCTCTGGGAGGCAGAAACTCCTAGACAGCATTTGGGAGGACTTGGGGCTGAACAAAAGCTGAAGGGTTGCTCGGTGCAGGAGGCTGCCTTTCCTCAGGGGAGGATGAAGGCTCTAGAACCTTCCTCGTGCAGGGCTGGAGGTTGCTTTTAAGGGCAGTTTGTGGAGTTACTTGAGGGGAAATGGGAGCTGTGTGCTGGGCACCAACTGTCCCTTGCTTATATCCAGGTGATGCAGAAGGACAGTGAGAAGAACATGTCTATCAAGAAGCTGTGGAAGTAAGGGTGAGCTGGGGGGCTGTTTTGTCTCTAATAAAGTGCTGCTGTGCCCACGTCTGTGCATTGATTTGGGTACAGGGGCTGCAGCACTGGAAGGAATCTCACCGCACACAACTGCTGCTTAACTGGTTTTATTAGAAAATATTCCAAAATAGACAAAACGGTTACGCAAGAGGCAGAGCAGGCACCCCTGAGCCAAACACCCTGGGAATATGTAAACACCCCCCGCGCCCGCCTCCCCCCCCCCCCCCCCAACCTGTGACCGCCCCCCAGAGGAAGCCAGGCTGCCCTACAAGGAAAATGTGGGCATGGGGCCAGCAGGGTAAGGCACTTCAGTGGGGTCTGGTGGGTGGTGCACTGTCCCCTCGGCCCCAGTGCAGTGGCCCCACGCTCCAGCCCCTTGCCCTAAGCATCTCCAGTTCTCAGAGCCCTAAGAAGGGGGGGCCCTGCTGCCCGCAGGCTCCTGGGGACAGAGCTGCCCCCCCATACCTCGTATCAAGCACAGGACAAGTCACTAGGTGTGTAAAGCAACAGCAGGGGGTGGAGTAATCAACTGATTGTCAAGAACTCAACGCTAAAAAACTCAGTTACATACAAAAAGAACAGATTGGGCAGAACGAGCCCGCTGAGAACACCATGAATCACTGCATAGTTTGAGGTGATGAGTGCAGTCAGAGGAACTGAATATATTAATCAAATACAAACCCACTGTACAAAATGCTTTTTTTCTTTCTTCTTTTTTTTCTTTTTTTTTTTTTTTTTTTTCTATAAAAACTTTTTAAAAAAAAATAGAAAAAAAAAAAAAAAACAACCATCGGCCACCAGCAGCAGAGGCTGGCATTTGGAATGACAAACTTTGGTTGAAAAGGGGCAGGGCTGGGCCTGCCCTCACGGTGGTGGGGAGGGCTGGCAGGGCAGTCAGCAATGCCAGGAGGGCTTTGGCCAGAGGCAGGGCAAGAAGGGGACGGGACAGAGCGTGCTCACAGAGGGCTGCATTCGTTGCTACAGGCGGAGGCAAACGGCGCAATGCAAAAGCAAGGACATGTTAATGCAGCAGGGCTGAGGGCAGGGAGAATCGGGGGACCCTCTGCTGCTCTGCCTGTGGCGAGAGCTTCCTGGCTGAGGGGAGCCCAGGGGTGCGAGCGGCTCCAAATCCCTCCAGGCACGTAGGGTTTGTGCAAGTGCTGTATTTGATTCCAGTAAGAAGTACCGTCAGGCTCAGGCAGCAGGGAGAGGAGGAGGAGCTCCTGAGCCCTGCTGGCCTCTTAAGTGAGGCGGATCCCAAGCACTTGTTCCAGTTCCTGCCGACGCTGCTGGACCTGGAGGAGGCGAGGGGGGTCAGGCAGGGCTTGGCGCAGGCCCTGTCCCTCTCCGAGAACCAGCTCCTTCTCTACAAGCAGTCCCTGCTTTCAGCCTCCCTGCTGCCATCTCAGCCCAGAGGAGCACCCCGCCAGCACAGCACAGAACCCACCTTGGCAAAGATATGTCTGCCCACAGCCTCCTGCGCCCAGGGCTGTTGGTAGAACTCAGCTCGCCGTTCCTCCTCAGGGTTCCCGATCACATCTGTTATGATCTGAGCAAAGCAAAGCATAAGGGTGAAGAGGGTGAGGCCTAGGGCTGGCTCCTGCTCAGCCTCCCTGCCCCTCGCCCTGCCCTGCCCTCCCATTTTACCTTGAGGTCCCTCCTCTGCGATTTGATCCACTCCTGGATGAAATCCTGAGGGTTGTTGCTGAAGCTCAGCATGAAGTCGCGCTGTGTCTTCAGCTGGTTGATGGATTCGATGGTCTCATGGATCTGCAGAGATGACAGAAGGTGAGAGACAGTTGTGAGTGACAGTGTGGGAACTGGAGTTCGTGCCAAGCCCCCGAAACGAGACACAGCTGGCACCGAGCTCCCCCAGCTCAGATACTGGGGAGCTCTGGGGGGGGGGATCCTCACACCTTGGCATCCAGTGAGGCGATCTCCTGCTGGTTGGTGGTGGAAGCCAGGAAGTTGCTCATCTGAGCTTTCAGGGGGTCATCCACCTCCACGTCAATGTCATAGCAGGCAGTCTTCTTCTGGTCATTGGGGTCCACACTGGGAGGAGGCAGGGTGTTAAGGGAACCTCTTCAGCCTCAAAAACAAATCAACCACCCCCAAAAGCAATACTGGTATTTAAACGACTGCCCCAGGGAGCTCCCAGACTTGTCAGACTGATTCTTCCCCTCCCAGTGACTTGTGCTCACTGCTGGTTTGAGCTGGACACCTTGCAGCACCTGGGGCCCTGCGTCCTCAGCAGGGAGGAACCCATTGCTCCAGGCAGTCCATCCCCACCCCCAGTGGTTTTGCCCAGCGACTCCTCCAACCCCTACCTGATGGTGTGGTTGATGATGATAGGATCTGGGTGCTGCAGGAGCCCTGCCAGCTTCATGGGGATCTCAGAGAAACGCATACGGACACAGTTGAAGATCTGCAGGGGTAGAGCAGAGCGTTAGCTGCTGATGAGGGGCTCCTCCCACCCACCAGAAAGGGTCAAGGCAGGAGCAAGGTTTCGCTCAGCCCCATTTTGAGCATGCCAAGCTGATGGATGCACAACAGAGCATGGAGAGAAGGACAGCGACCACTCCAAGCCAGGAAAAAATGCTTTTCTTGTCTTTGAAGGATGGAAATGGTGCTTTCCTCTCATCAGAGACCCACACGATTACAAGAAGGCAGGGGCACCCCAGAGGCACACGAAGGAGAGGGGTGGACTGACCTGGCGGAAGTAGCGGTTGCAGTTGATGTATTCCTTCTCGTGACTGTCCTGCAGCTTGTTGTGCTTGATGTAAAGCCAGAGCGCCTGCATGATGCTGGCACGGGTCTGGGTGTGCACCCCCAGCAGGCGAGCCAGGCGAGGGTCCAGTTTGTATTGTGGTGGCTGCAGGGACATTGCGGGATTAAGGGCGGATTTGGAACGCGGCCCCTCAGCGTGCACAGCATCCTACACAGCCCTCGTGCTGCTGCAGGCTGAGGGCCATTCCTAGAGCTCTCCACTGCTCTCTGTGCCTGTTCTGCACCATAGCACATAACCCAACAGCCCCCCTCGTGCAAGATCCCACCCCAGCCTGGGCTTGTTTCAGCCTAGAAATTCAGTTTCAGCTGAGCTGTGCTGAAGGGCAGCGTGGCACTGGTAACACCCTACCTGGTGATCCAGCATCAGCAGCAGGGTGCACTTCACATTGACGTCTCCAGGACGCTTCACTTGGAAGCCATCAGTCTCCTGGGTCGTGGGCAGACGGTGCCACTAGGAGAGAGTAAAGGGGCTGTTTAACTTGGTCTCACCAACGCTGATGAGCTCCAGCCCAGCTGTAGGCAGTTCAGGTGGACTAGGAGAGCAGTGGATTTGGTTTGAGCACTTGATTCCAATTGCTCAAACAGCTCCCGGAGTCACTGTGGGATCTCAGACCTGCTTCACCCACCAGAGGGGCTTGATGCCACAGCTGCTCTCACAAACCATTCCACTTAGTGGGAATTTACCTCCAACAGGGGGGTACCACCACAGGAATCAGTGTTTGCCAGAAGTACAGATTCACAAATCTGAAGGAGCCTGGGGCTGCCCAAGCCGCCATCCATCAGAGCCGCGCCTGTGCTGCAGCCTGACACCTCCCAGCTCCAGCCATGGACACGAGGGAGTTAAGAACCAACCCTGGGGCAAGCAGCCTGCTTCTGGGAGCCATCCAGGTGAGAGGGGCCAGACTGGCCTCACCGGGCTGCCAGCCAGCACTGCTGAGCTGCAAACTGCAGCCTACGAAGTGCAGCAGTGTGGTTCTTGGGATAGCTCAGCACTGCTTTGCTGAATACAGCTCCCTCTCCACCCTGAAGCACGCAGCAAGCCTTGCTGGTGCTGGGCTGGGGATCTGAGCACCTGCAGGGTGAGCAGCAGGGTCACTTCCCATTGCACTGAACAGCTCTCCTCACCCTTCCTGGGGTGCAGCCAGGCACATCTCACCTCCACCAGATGGTTGTCTGGTCCGTACAGCTCTTTGTCCAGCTCGATGACGAGGCTCTTGAAAAAGGAGGAGAACTTCCTCTTCTGCTTGCTTGGCTGCAAAACATTGCGTGCAAGGCTTGGCCTGATGCTGCCAACACCATTGAGGGCCCCAGCCCAAAACACCGCCTCCAGCACCCAGAGAGAGAAAGACTGCATCCATCCCATCCAAACTCTCAGCACAGAGCACCAGAAAAGCAGCACAGCCCTCCTCCCACTGCCACGTTTATCCCTGCCCAGATCCTTACGTCCTCCAGCAGTTTGCCCTCCACACGTAGCTCCCAAGAGGCCACACGCTCACCACCCTCTCCTTCTTCTTTGGCCGGGGTGAAAGTGTTGGAGATGTAAATCCTCAGTTTCCGCTTTTGCTGTGGAATGGGAAAACAAAGAGGGGGGATGCTTGGAGCGAGAGGATGGCTGGCAGCACCCATCTCTTCCCTCCACCCTGCCCAGCTGCTTGCCCTCCTGGCCGGCCACACACCGTCAGTGGTTTCTTGATGGCCTCCTGAATCTCCATCCTCTTCCGAGCGATGGTTTGGTCCAGCTTGCGCTCAAAGGCGAGGAGGTCCATGTAGGCCTGGGATTCTGGGACAAGTTCCCGGATCTGTCAAATGGAAACAGTCAGTCCCTCACGTGCTGAGCTGGTGCTGCATCCCACTCCGACCCCAGCATCTCTACCAGTGCCAGGCTGACATCCCAGGGAGTAACCAAGTGACAAGTCTGGCACGGCAGCACCGTTCCACATTTCAAAACACTCCCCACATCACAGAGCTGCACTGATTGGAGCTACTCACTGTACCTACCATCCTGCTTCACGTCACAGGCAGGGATCATAACCTTGCATTGTCAAGAGGAACCCCAAGAGAGAAGCTTGAGAATGACCAGGGGTCTACACCCCAGGCCACTGCTGCTCCTTGTTTGCCCAAAGCCCCGCTTGCTTAAACTGTGCACATCCCTCTCTCTAACCCACAGGACTGAAATGTTCCATTCTGGGATGAAGTGGAAACATCCATCAGGCAGCATGAGGTTCAATGAGATTGGGGACTTCATTCCATCGTCAACTCCTTACATGCACCAAAGTGAAACTCACCCTCTGTGGCAGGACTTTGTCAGCCATCTTTCTCCTTTTAACCCTGCAAGAAGCACGAAGAAAAGTCAAAGAAATGATCCTGCAGCAATCACAGAACGCTGTAGATCTTGTTGCCTGCCTGTCTTGGGGGACACAGCGTGGTGGATCTTTTGGCCCCATCCAGGCCATGCATGGCTCTAGGGAGTGCTGTGGTGCCATGGGGATGGATCAGTCCAAGCCAGGTCCCAGGATCCTACTGCAGCAAACAGTGTGATCCAAGGGGAAACATCCCATCAGCTACAGGACAGGCATTTCAGAATTGCAGGAAGGGAATGAAGAAAGGCTGTAAAAGCATGTAATGGCAGAAGCCTTTGAAGCAACTGGATAAGAAATTGTAACCGTGGGGGGGGGAAGCTAAGCCAACTCCAAAGGGGAAGGTCTGAGAGCTCTAGAGCCTACCAAAGGGAAAGAAACCCAGTCCCTGGGTCCAGTTTGTTGTGCAGCTCCTAGGAACAGAGGGAAACACATGGGGAAATGCTCTCTTACTCTGCCCCAGTTTTGGGGCAGCACCTAAAGCAGCAGGGCAGCAAACATGGCACTACTGCTGCCATCCTGAGGCATCCCAGGATTTGGTCACTAAGAACTGGTCCTGACCCTCCTCCCCCTCCCTTCCAGTCAGGAGCAGGGAAGCTCAGCAGAGCTCTGTGCACAGCCCTGAGCTCCCCAGCACAGCTGATCCCACACAGCCACAGCTTTATCCAGCTGCTGACGTCCCTGTTCAGTGGGCGAGGACGTCTCAGCCTGGTGTCCTTAATCCCCAGCTTGCTCTGGAGCACAGAATGGATGCACAGCCCTGCAAAGGGATCACAAAACCATCAGCCCTGCTGTGCAGCAAGGGCAGGGAACGGGACCAGAACATCCATTAGGACTGAGGGACCTTGAGGAACAGCCTCCAGTAATCTAGAAACCCTCATGGAAACAGGAACAGGGCAAAGGGATCAGCAGCATCATAAACAAGCGAGGAGCTGCTGGCAAAACCGTGCAGCTCACGGAGACCATCCCAAGTAAACAGCCATGCTGAGATCACAGATATGGGGAGGATCCCTGCAACCTGCCAGAGGCTCTCTGCAGCTCTGCCTGCCTCCTGCCAGGGCTGGAAATTGAGCGTCCACCTGCCTCTGTGCCTGCCCAGGCTAGCACAAAGCCCCCAAGAAGGGGGAAAGGCTCTGACAAGCTTGTGCTTAAGCTAAAACACAGCTTTTTGGTTACCATTGGGGAGATCAGAGCATGGGGAAGCTGTAAGCCAAGCGTCCCAGCCTCACCCACCACCCCAGCACTGAGATCTGGCTGCTTGCCCACCAGCAAAGGTGCCAACAACTGGGCCATGCTGTAGGTTTGGGTGGAGAAATGCAACCAGAAGGGCAGCAGCCAAATTCAGAGAGTGAACCCCTCCGCTCCAGACTGGCTGAGGGTGCTCCTGTGTCCCCCCCTTACCCTCTCCTCTGGGTGGCCATGGGTGGCTGTGACTGGGGAGCCAGCAGGCGCTTCCTGAAGGGGTCCATCATGGACTGTGGCAGGCCGGGTCGCAGAGGGGATGCTGCTCCATATGGAGGTGCTCCTGGAGGTCCCACCTGCAGCCCTGCCATGGGCATGCGGCTGCCTGGCGGCATCCCGGGGCGCTGGCAGGGAAAAGAGAGAAGACGGGGTGTTAAACATGGGCCTCCTAACCAGAGGAAGGACATCAGGAGGGTGGCCTTCATCCCTGGTGGATGTAGCACATCAGCTCTGGCTGCATCCTTCTCCCCTCCAGGCACCTACACAGGGCATTTACAACCCCCCAGCGGGATGCTTAACCACTTCTGCATGAATCCCAGCCTGGGGCAGTTCTCTTGGTTCCTCTGCATCTCCTGCAGCAGAGCAGTTTGGCCACCACCAGCACTGCCAGCTGACGCTGGGTCTGCACCACACACAGCCTCTGCACCACACACAGCCCCTGGGTGCTCAACAAAAGCTCCCAGCACTGCCTCTCATCCCGACTTGCTCCAGCATGCTTTGCCTGCACTCTCGGATTCTCTGATCCTCCAGCTCCCCCCTGCCAAGGAGCTGGTGAGGCTGGGAAAGCCACCAAGCCAGCAGAACAGCATTTCTTCCCCTCCAAAGCCTCCCTGACATGCCAAGACAACTCCTGCAGCTTCCCTCCTGCCTTCTGACCCGCATCCTGTGGACAGAGACAGAGCTTTGGTGCAGAGGAGCTAGCAAAGCCAACTCGTTATCCCAAAGGGGCCAGGAGTCCAGCAAGGAGAGCTCAGCCGCAGGCAATGCTGCAGGCTGACAAGCTTATCTGCATGTAGGCATTAATTCCACTGCAAATCCCACACAGGATCACCACCACCAGCCTGCCTGGCTTCGGCAGCTTTTAGAGGCAGGCTCAGAGCCACAGCGAGTGCTTGGAGCCAAAACCCACTCACCTCCTTGCTGGAATAGCCCCAAAGCCTGTAAATGCAAACAACAGAAGAGCTGAGGCTGCTGGACAACACGAACAGCTCTTGCCCCAGAGCCCACAGCCATGGGCATCTCTACAAAGTGCCAAACCCAGCAGGAAATCCCCAAAATACATCAGCCTCAGTACGGAGGAGCATTCCACAGCTGGAAAGGCAAAAAGGAGCAGCCCTGGAGGTGGCAGGATGGGGACTGCAGGAGGAATTCATAAAACACACACACACAAAGCCCATTGCACAACCATCTGCTTGCTTTCACCTTTGCTTGGCTTGCCTTTGAAGCTGCTGGCCAACCTGCCTGTGCTATGAGGCAAAAGCTTTTCCTAACAGCCCCCAGATGTTTTGCTATCTTTGATCAGCCACGTTTTGGCAATGCCTCCCTGCAAACAGGACTGCACAGGCTTTGTCTGCAGGGTTCTGCTCGCTGCAAGGCACTGCCTGGGGCTGTGCATGGCTACAGCGTGGCTCCAGGAGGCTCCAGGAACTGTGCTGATCTGCCTGCAAGGACTAATGGAGAACAAACGGGCAGGAAAAGAGGCTGTGACATTTCTAATTAGCAAAAAAGAAACATGGAAACCCTCAGAACGCAGTCGCTTTGCAGCCCTTTTTTTTCTTTCTTTTCCTTCCCTAGGAAAAAAGGGAAGGAGGAATCCTCCACAAGCATTTCTTTCTCAGTTTACCTTCAAGATTTGCAATAAGCAGATGGAAAAGTGTCTCAGCAAAGCAAAGCAGCCTTTGCTGTGGCCCCCAGCAGGACTGCATGGCCAACAGCCCCCTCGCCTGAAGGCTGCAAGCTCCGGACACGCAAACAGCACAGCTGTAAATCTCTAGCTAAGCCATTAAGCAGCATTACAGCCCAGCAGGGTGAATCCTCCAGCACCCTTCAGAAGCCCTGCAAATGAGCAGGATGCAAAGAGGGCTTAAATTCAGGAAATTTTATTAGAGCAACTGAAATGGTGACCTTCCTTACATCCTTCCTGGCTAACAGATATGCTCAGAGGCTCCATCCTCTCCCCTTCATCTGGGGCAGCACTGTGGTCCTACCCCTTCCAGATGCCTCTTCATCCTCCCCTCTCTGCCCAACGGCCTCCTCCTCCTCCTCCTCCCACTGCCAGCAGGGCGGACAAAGGGCAAAATCTCGCAAGCTCCGCTCCAAGGAACGAGCTGGATGGCATCCAGCCCTCCCCGCAGAGAATGAGTAGAGCCATTTGGAAATGGGACAAAAAACAGCTTGTTTCTGCTCCCTGCCAAAGCTGGAAGAACGAATCGGGCTGGCTGCAGAGCAGTGGTTCATCCCAGGTCAGTGCACAGGCCTCTCGCATTTGGGGAGCTCTGTTTAGAGTCAGCTTTAGTCGGAGCAAGCGGGGGCTGGAAGGCTTCTTGATGGATGCTCAGCCACATGACGGGAGCCTCGCTGCGTGCCAAAGGGCTCTTCTTGAGGAAGGGCAGGCCAGAAAGCAGATGCTGGTAGCAGAAAGGGAAGGAAAAAAAAAAAAAAAAAGAGGGGGAGCAATAACGTTGAAGGACAGATCTGCAAGAAGGGCACAGAGCGCGTTGGGAGAAAAGCAGGGACTCAGAAATGAGCCTCTCTCCATCTTCTCTCCAGAGGACGGCTCTTCTCCAGAGCCCACGGGTGACAGGGAAGCCCTTCCCAGGCGCTGCACGAACAAAAGAACCTCCTGCACTGTGCTCATCCCTCCCACTGTGCCTCTGCCAGGACCGTGAGCAGGGTGCGTGCTCCCCAGGGCCACCAGCACGCAAGAAGGGCTGCAATGCACTGAGCATCAGCAGCTCCCTGCTGATTCCCCAAGCAGAGCCTTGAGGAGGGCTCATAAAACCCCCCACTGCATCGGGCTGTCCTGATGCACGCCTCATTTCACTCAGCTTGCTCTTTGCACGCACTGACATTTGGGGAATGAAAGCCCACGTGTGTCCTCACCCAGGAGATGCCAGAGGGGCAGCTTTTCCTGCCAGCTCCTCGTGCATCCCATAGCACTTCCCATTGTGATGTGGGCAAAAGCAAACCCTGCCCAACAAGGATCCCAGCTCTGCACTGGGCTGCTCTCACAGGCAGCTCAGCACTGCTTGGGATGAACTGAGACCCCTGCAGCACAGCCCAAAACACTGCGGGGGGTCTCAGGTCTCAAACCCCTGTGAGCAAACCCCATTGGGGGGAGGGGGGGAAAGGAAAAACAAAGTGATCATTAGCAGGAGGGCGCTGCTGCTGGTGAGGTGTCATCACTTGCTGCAAGATCTTGGATGCAGGCAGGCTGCTGTGATGCTCAGATGGGCCGCATTTCAGTATTTCAGCAGTAGGAGCCTCAGCTAAAAACAGTCGGTGAGGAAGCAGTAAATTAAAGAGTGAACAGCAAAGCAACAGGCAGCGAAACCGAGCAGACTGAGGACACGTGCTGGAGTCACGTCAAGCACCAGCTGAGATATCCGGGTCCAGGCAAACTTGCCCACGTGTGGCTTTGCAGCTGCAGATGTTCCAGGTCAGGGGCTCCAAGCTGTGCAGGCTGCAGCGCTCACGCCAGGACCCACGGCACCACGATGCTCGGGGCAAAGGCCACATTAGTGAAGTTTTCTCAGCAGCTTCCACGCCACAGGGACTTGGCGAGAGAACAGAAGGGATGCACGAGTTACAGCCTGGGACTTTCACCTCGTGCTGATGTCCATGAAGAGCACAGGATGGGGGGAGAAGGAGGTGTAAAACAAAGAGCAAGCTGAGGAACGGAGGCTGCAGGAGGCAGAGAAAAGGAGAGCTCAGAGGATTTATGCCCTAAACACAGGTGTTAACGCAAGCAGGAACAAGGAAGAAAGGTGTTGGGTTCCCACTTGAAAATGTGGCAGCCTCAGCAATACAACGTGGAGGAACCCAGGGGAAGGGCAGTGCCTGGTGGAAAACACTGCTCAGGTGTGCAGGGAATGGTGCTGAGGGTCCCCACAGGATCCCATGGAGGAAGACACAGCAAAGGCCTCCAGCAGCAAGCTTTGGAGATGCCCTCACCGAGCAGAACCTCCATGAGCCTGCAGGAGAAACAAAGGGCGTCCTGAGCTCTGATGCTGCCTGCTTCCCTCCAGCCCTGAGAGGAGAGCATTGCTCTGCTTTGTGTCATTTGCTGGATGCTCAGCCTCTGATGAAACCTGCCTTGGAAACGGTTCCCCCTGGGAAGGGTGGGTCACACAGCAATGCAATCCCTGCTGTGTGCTGCAGTTCCAGCCCTGCTGCTGTCCCCAAGCCAAGCATGGAACAAACACCCTGCTCTCCATTCCTAATGGGATCCAGCAGATCTTTTCAAGGGCAGAAAGCCCAAAGTCCTGCCTGGGCCACGCACAGCCACGCTTCCTCCGAAATAACTTCGTTAGCAGTTGTTTGGATTGCAACAGCCCTTCCGTCCCACGGAAATGGGATTCCTGCTTGTCAGCAAGTGCCAATGAAATGCTTTTAACATGGCACTTCACTAACTCTGCTTTTTGCCACTGATCTGCGCCAGCAAAGCGACAGCACAGGGTAACTTCAAGGCCAGGGCACCATTTTGCACAGTCCCTCCTCCGCTGTGTCACAGAGCCCATTCCCTACCACAGCATCAACCTGATAACTCGGAGAGAATCTCCCCAGCCCGAAAACTGCACCACAACAAACAGAAGAAACTCCTGCTGAGTTTATGCTGACCTGATCCTTGGGATGGGGATGGACACGGCACCAAGCAGCTGATCGTCCATTGCCTGAGCACACTCACAGATCACAGAGTGGCCAAGGTTGGAAGGGACCTCAAGGATCACGAAGCTCCAACCCCCTGCCACACGCAGGGCCACCAACCTCCCCATTTCACACCAGCCCAGGCTGCCCAGGGCCCCATCCAACCCATCTTTCAACACCTCCAGGGATGGACGGGGCATCACAGCCTCTCTGGGCAGCTGTTCCAGCACCTCACCACTCTCTCTGTAAAGAACTTCCCCCTGATATCCAGCCTAAATCTTCCCTCCCTCAACTTCAACCATTTCCCCTTGCCCTGCTGTTATCTCCCCTTTCACAGAGTTGATTCCCCTCCTGTTTGCAGGCTCCCTTTAGGTACTGTAGACTGCAATGAGGTCACCCCCAGCCTTCTCTTCTCCAAGCTGAACAAGCCCAGCTCCCTCAGCCTGTTTTTGTATGGAGGTGCTCCAACCTCCTGATCATCTTTGTGGCTCCTCTTCACCCTCTCCAACAGCTCCCTGTCTTTTTTGTACTGAGGGCTCCAGACCTGGATGCAGTGCTGCAGGTGGGGCCTCACAAGAGCAGAGCAGAGGGGGACAATCACCTCCGTGTCCCTGCTGGCCACCCCTCTTCTGATGGAGCCCAGGACACTCCTGAAAAATCCTCTCCTTTCTGCTCTGGAAATATCAGTCCCAGTGCCAGAGGGAGTTGTCCTTCCCAATTCCCTGCTTGAGATGCTGGTGAATAGCCAGACAAGCAGGGATGTCAAAGGATTAGCATACGTTTAATAATCCACTGATTAAAGAGCCCCTAAGCACCCACTGGCATAGATGAGGGCTGTTGTGTTCTCTGGTGAACATAATGCAGCAGAAGGAGCCTGACTCACTCGATACCCCCTGAGAAGTCCTGCAGGCACCGCAGCGCTGACCACTTGGTGGGGAGGAGCTGCTTTGCACAGCCTGCAAATTGCAAAACAAAGGGCAGACCGTAGGGATCAGCCCCTACGGATCATCCTTGGAGGCATTCAAGGCCAGGCTGGATGTGGCTCTGGGCAGCCTGGTCCGCTGGTTGGCGACCCTGCACATAGCAGGGGATTGGAACCAGATGATCGTCGTGGTCCTTTTCAACCCAGGCCATTCTATGATTCCATGACACGATTCCATGATCAGACCCCCCTCCCCTCCTGCTGCAGGGCCAGCAAGCTGCCAGCCAGACACGCAGCCCCACACGACGTGCAGATCCCAAACACTGCAGCACGCTGCCATATGCTCCCGGTCTCACCCTACCCCATCCATACGCTCCCAACACCTGCCACGAGTGCAGCATTTTGGCCAGCACGGAAAGCAAACATATGCGCCCCTGTTTACCCACGGCAGAGAGATGCCCGCTGGGTTTTGCAACAGGGAAGGTTGGGGAGAAGCTTCCATACGGCTCTGAGTCACATTACAGCCAATGAAGGGCCGGATCGGCCTCGCTGAGCCATCTCAGCTTTCACTTCCAGGCTTTGCAGCTTCATGGCTTGTTTCCTCCTTTTGTACAGCAAAGCTCCGGACTTGGAAATTCCCCCAGCGGGATGGATTACTTCAATCTGAACTCAGAACGCGCTGCAGAACGGGGCTCCTCCACCTCCACCTGAACACATCCCCGTGCCTAAATAACCCCACAACACGTGGGGCCGAACCAACAGAAAAGGCAGCGGAAAGAGCAGAGTCCACGGCTGTGCAGCGGGTCACATCGCCTCCCCCCACCCCCGTTCCTTCCCCCTAATGTCCACCTGCACCCCTCCACCTCCAGAGCCGCACAGGGACGGCTGTGCTGCACCCACGGCTCTCCTGAACCCGGCAGTGCCCAGGTTGAAGTAGGACCCCCAGCAACGGCCATAGGGCGGAGCGTTTCGTTAACA
>NW_024962305.1:1143135-1165592 GCF_019238085.1 Lagopus leucura | reverse complement strand
GGAGGAGGGGAACCGCCGCCCCACGACGGAGCTCTGCTCTCCCCCCCCCGCGGGCCCCACGCTCCGGAAGCACCGCCGCTTCCTCCGGGCCCAAAAGGCTCCTGAACCCCTCACGGCTCCATCGGAGAGTTCTGAGTAACCTCCCAAAGAACACACAGCCGCCCCCCCTGCCCCCACTCACCTGGTACTGCGCTCCCGAAGGTCCCATCGGGCGGTATCCCGGGGCGGCCGCGGAAGCCGGAGACGGACTGGGGCCTCTCATCATACCGGGTCCGGGTCCCGGAGGCGGAGGAGCGGCGGCGGCGGAAGGAGGCAGAGGGCTGAGCGGGAACGCGCCGCGGGCGGCCATGGCTGGGCCGGGCCTGGGGGTGGGGAAGGGGGTGGGGGTGGGGGCAGCCCCCGCCCGCGCTGTTTACTCGGAAGCGGCGGCGCACGGAGCAGAGGCAGAGCGCGGCATGAAGAAGCCACGCCTCCTCTTCTAGGCCACGCCCCCACCTTCAGGCCACGCCTCGTCCAGACCCCGCCCCTCCTTCCCGAGGCCACGCCCCCTTCAATGAAAACCCGCCCCATAGCGGAGCCCCGCCCCTTAACCTGGCCCCGCCCCTCCACCTGGTCCCGCCCCTTAACGTAGCACCTTCCCTGTGTGTCTCCTCCCCCAAATGTAGTCCCGCCCCCCTACGTGGCTACACCCCCAAATGTAGCCCCGCCCTCAGTGTGGCCCCGCCCCCTAACGTACTCCCGCCTTTCCATGTGGCTCCGCCCCCTAACATAGCCCTCCTATATATGACCCCGCCCCCTAATGTAGCCCCACCCTCTGTGTGACTCCGCCTCGACATAGCCCCGCCCCTCTGTGTGGCTCCGCCCCAAAAGTAGCCCCGCCCCAAACCTAGCCACACCCCCTCTCTGGCCCTGCCCCTCTCTGTGGCTCCGCCCCTTTAACACAAACTCCGCCCATCGACTTGGCCCCGCCCCCAGCAGGCGGTGTGGGTGGGCCCACGTGTGTGATCGTGTGCACACTGCTCTGCCAACATGTGTGTGTTTCTACGTGTGGAGGGGTGTGTGTGCATCTGCATGTATGTGTACATGTGTGCGCATGTGTTTCCATGTGTGTGTTTCTCTGCATGCACAATTGTGTGTGTGTGTGTAATACATGCATCTCCACATCTACACGTGTGCATATTTGTGCACATGTGTTCGTATGTGTGTACCTGAGTACATGTATGTGCGTGTGTACATGTGTGTGCATGTGCTTGTATGTGTGTGGGTGTAAATATCTGCACGTGTGCATGTATACATGTATGCATGTGTGTGTACATGTATGTGCATGGGCACATGTGTTCATGTGTTAGCAGGTGTGTACATGTGTGTACCTGTTAGTGCACGTGTTTATATGTGTGTATGCTTGCACATGTGTTTGTACATGCGTGTTCATGTGTATACAGGTCTATTTGGATCTGCATGTGTTCACCTGTCTGCATGTGCGTACCTCTGTGGGCATGCATGTACTCATGTGTGCATGTGTGCACTTATGTGTATGCATGCACATGTGTTCACATGTTTGCATGTGTTTATCTGTACACATGCATGCATACATATGAGGACATGTGTCTGTATATGTGTATGCACATATGTGTACATGTGTTAGCATGTGTAAGCATGTGTGATCATGTGTGTATGTTTGCATGTGTGTGCATGTTTGTAAATGTGCACATGTATCTGCATGTGTGTATGGGGATGTACATGTGTTTTGATGTGTACTTGTGTATGCATGTATGTATGTGCATGCATACGTGTGTGCGCACATGCTTGCATATGTTTACATGTGTGGCATGTAAATGTGTGGCATGTTACATACATGTTACATCCTTTTTCCACTCTCCCATCGGGTGCTGCATCATTAGCACAGGGTCAGAATGCAGAGCACGCTGATTAAAGGACCTTTATGGAGGAAAGATAATTATCCCAGCCTTTTCTCCCTGGCATGTGGCACTGGCTGATGCCTAATTAGTGAAACCCCCATTGGCAAGCATTGCACCGTTTGCACTCATCATGGAAACTTCCTCTCTGGATGGAAACTGGGAGAATCCATTGCGTGTCTGTCAATGCAACCTCCCTTGTGGAGGTCAGCACAGTCCCTGGAGGTGGATAATGATTAACATATAGATTGCAAATCCATGCTGCTGGCCAACTCCTGTTTTGGGTATGGAAGGGAGATGGTGAGCGTGTGAGTCGTGCTGCTGGGAGGTGGAGGGACAGGTTGGTGGGGAAGGAAAGCAGCAGGGGGGGAACAGTGTTTGCTGAGCAGTCAAGGAAAGGCTACGATGACTGAAGGAATCTCTAAGAGCATCCAGAGAGCAGCAAATCTGACCGGTGCAGTGCATGCAGGAGGGCTGGAGGGTTCAGGAGGGCTGGAACAAATGATAGGGCAAGTTTCCAGCTACAAGTTGGTTTGTTCTTTCTGCATCGCTTTTCTCAGCTGCCAGTGGTTCCCCAGCTCCTATTGCATGGAAGGGTGGGAGGTGGGGGAAGCAGCATTTCTTGGCCTGCAGGGATGTTTGCTTGGGAAGCAGCAAGCTTTGCACAAAGCTCTGGGCAGATCTCTTCTGCTTGGGTGGTGGACAGGTCACATCCATGACAAATGTGAGCAGAAACACAGAGGTCCATCCAGCCCATTCCAGTGGGTCAGATTCCACACCTCCCACCACATCAGTGTGTGTGCAAGAAGCCAAGTGTGCAATGAGGCTGTAAGTCATCAGCCAGAAACCTGTTCTTCTTTACCTGTGCAGGGAAGGCTTCCCCATCAGCTGTGATGAGAGTGGGTTTGTTGTCTCATTGCACTGTCACTCTGTGGTTGTAGGATTTCAAGTTGGATCCAGAGCCTCCATCCCCATAAGAAGGGTTTCTGATGGGCTCAGGATGGGTCGTGCTGCCTGGAGCCTGGGGGTGGACCCCCTCTGTCCTTCCCATCCCCATGGGTTGGGGGGCAAAGGCTGCTGGATATGGGACAGAGCTGGGATGTGCTTCCAGCACGCCTCAGCCAAGATGCTGAGAGCATCAGCTTAAGGTGCTGCTTAATGCTGAGCATCCCAGGTACAGAGATGGGAACTTCAGTGGCAATGTCCCTTGGTCAAGCCCTCAGCATCCTTTCCAGCCCCATCCCAGGCACTGAGCTGCCCTACGGTGCTCCATCATCACCTGCCTCCCCAGACACATTTAATGAGATTAAATCGGCCTTCCTGTGTGGTTTTCTTCCTTCGTTGGATAGAACTCGCTGGGGGTGCTGATCCCAGTGCAGAGCCTCCTCCTCTCTTCCCAAAATTACCACCGGAGAGACTTGGCAGCATCGACCTCTCCGTAAACCAGTCCTGTTTGGGCACAAGGGGGCACTGGAACACCGCTGTGATGGGATGGTTTGTGGCTGCGAGCAGAGCTGCTGTGACCATGAAGTCCCCCCGCACCTTCCCCCAGCGAGCAGACATCCAGAGGACGTCCTGCGCCCTGCTGCAAGCCCTTGCTGTTAAATCACACTGCTCTGGGAGTCAGCAATTCCTCCTGCATCAGCAGAGCTGCATTCCTTGCTGCTTCCTGGGGTGCCCATGCAAGTGAGAGCAACAAAATCCCTTCTGCTGTGAGTCCAACACCTGCGAAACCAAAGAGCACCTTCATCTGCTGGGGCTGGAGAGGCTGGGAATCATCCCTCTGTGCTCTGCTTAATTGATATTAATCTAATCAATGCAAATCATATTAGCTCTCCTGGAAACACTGGGCCTTCAACCAACAGCAGCGCTGGCTGTTCTGTATAAATCAAATTTAGCAGCCTATAAACATCAGTACATCGCACAGACACAGTCACCCTCGTAAAGGCATCAATTGCCATCTGAGTGTATTAGCAGAAATAAATTACAGAACTTTATCTCCCTGCCATGCTGATGGGCAAAACCACATAAAAGAGGCACTTGGAAGGCGCTTTTGTGCCGATTGTAACAGAAGCTGCCGATGCTGTTCTGCTTCTTCAGAATGCCTTGAATTGCATCTCATTAAGGGATCGGAAGAGCTTTGATGAGTAAATGATACAAATGCCCCTCTGCGAATCCTGGAGCACCTGTGTGAACAGTTCTGTGCAGGCAGAGGGGATCAAACCAACTTTTTACACACCTGGCAGTGGGAGGGGGTGCAGGATGGGCTCCTTTACGCTGTTCCTGCAGTGAGGGATGAGCAGAAGAAAGCGAGGAAAGAGTCTGTGCTATTCAGCCCTTCAAAGAGAAGGCTGCCAGGTGGCTTGATTGCAGTGTGAGCGTCTCTGGAGGAGCAAATCGCTCAGGAGAGGGGTGAGAAGTGAGACTTCAGGCTGTTGGGGTGATGCAGATCTATTAGGGAAGAGATGGGCTTTCCTGGAGCCTGGAGGTGGTACCCAGGCTGCCTTAAGGTGCTCTGCATCAGATCACCTTGGGGACACAGCCTCCCTAATGCTTGCTGCTTTCCCACTGAATGGAGCCATGCTGGGATGCCCTGTGTCTGTCTGTCTGTCATCAGAGCTCTCCCACCCCATCAGCTTTATCTCACCTCACCCTCCAGTCCAGCTGACAGCGTAGTGCCTACTCCTACATAGCAAGGGCTAGGATGAGCCTCCTGCTCCTCTGCACCTTTTTATGGAGGTCTTATCCTCCTGCTCTGCCTCAGGTATGTGGCAGCCTTGTTACCATAGTAATACACCTCACCATCTTCAGTGCTCCTCGCAGAGTGCCACTGCTGGCCCATGTCGCTTACAAGGGAAGAAGGAGTGGGATGGGGGCCACAAAATGCCTGGGAGCCTCACAGACCTGCTGTGGGCAACCTGGTGGTGGCCAGGGTCTGTGGGAAACCATCTCTGGTGGCTCAGCTTTGCCCTATTTCAGCCCCACAGCAGCATTGCGGCTGCTCCTGATGCTCCCATCCTCATCCCTTCTCTCTGTGCTTGGTGACAAGAAGTGATTAAGGGCTTTAATAATTTGGATTTATTCTTCTCTTCTATCCGAGGCTGCTCAAAGAACGTTAGAGCGATGCTTGGTTAAACTAAGCAGCTGGAGATGCTTCCTTTCAGCATCGCATCCCTTGCTGTGTTAATAACTGTGGGGGCTCCTCCTGGGCACGTACAAATCCTGCACAGTCACTTCCAGAGTATTTGGGATGTGTTTTCCTTTGGGTGAATGCACAGAAGGTTCTCGTGTCTGACAGCTGTGCTCTGGAGCTGTTGGTGCTCTGCAGGTTGTTTGGTGGCAGGGTGTTTTGTGCAGGAGCCTGGCTCCAGCCCAGCTTGTGCTTGCCCTCTGGTAAGGAAAGCATGGAAACCTGATGTTGCACAGCTTCTGGAGGGGCAAGGAGGTTTTATTTGGGGTGGCTGGGAGCTCAGCTTTCTGGTAGAAATGGGGATTTGGCACTCAAAACCAGAGGGCAAAACTCTTTGTGGTTATGGCACATGAGGACAGGTCTTCAGCAGGTGCTGACGCACTGTGGGTATTTTCTTAGAGTGTCATTCTCCCCATTCCTTCAGCTTGGATTCCCCTGGAGCTGCACTCCGACCTGTGGTCAGCCTGCCAAAGCTGGCTCCTCTCTCCAGCTTTCTCCAGGATGAGATAAATCCCCCCAGCATGCAGTAGAGACAAACGCTGGAGTCGACGTGCTCTGGCAGCATGCTCCAGGCTCTTCTCTGTGTCCAGCAGATTCCCCTCAGTTGAGCCCCTCTCCATCACTCAGTGGCAATGGGATGCTGCTGGGTTCTTTATCCCAGTGCCAACATCCCCCTGGAGCACCAAGGGTCCCTCCACATGCTTCAGTCTAGCACTGTGTAAATACTGGAGCAGATGCCAGCTTGGGTAGCTGGGAACAGCTTAAATCTTCTGCTAAACGTGGGCTTCACGGGCAGATGGGCCAAAGCAGGAGGCAGCCAGCACTGGGGATGTGAGCTGCCCGCCAGCTCCCCTTTGTAGACAGGCACTGCTTTTAATGTTCTGTCATAATTGACCCTAATTGACTTATTGCTTGTCTTCACAAATCGCCCTCTTAATGACAGTTGCAGCTCCAGCCTGTGCAAACGACCCTGCTAATGACAGATGCACAGAGTGCTTTTGCTTATTCATAGAGAGGCAGGAAATCACTGAAAGCCAAAAGGTCGAGAACAAGAACGGGATGGGATGCCTCTGTCTGCCTGGCAGCTGCTCCAGCAGTCTGTGCCCAATGTCCCACTGTCACCGTGCCTGAACTGCTGGTGCTCATCCCATTGCATAGGACGTGATAAGCAACAAATGGCCGTACCGGAGCAGCTTAAAGCCACTTTTTGATGGCATGCCAGTGTTTTGGCAAGCCTCAGGGCATCGAGCATGAGGACAGCGTTGTCTCATCTCTAGCTGGTTGAAGTTGTGGGGAGCAAAGGGATCCCTGTGCTCCCAACTACACTTGGGTTGGGAGTTCAAGATCTTTGCTTGCTTTCTGGCTCCAGGATTTATTATTTGCTCTGAAGGTTAACAGTTTTACCAGGAGCAACACAGCAAGATCCCGCAGTTTTGTGCCTGGGGTCTTTGCAAGCAGTGTACTGACAGCACCGAGGAAGAAGGAGAAGTGAAAGCCCCTTCTCATGCAGCTCATGCTGTGGTGGGACCCATTGGTTGATGTGCAATTTCTCCTCATCAAATCCCATCAAAGTGGTCCAAGGGCTGACGGGTGGGTAGAGAGTGGCAACCCAGATTAATGCCAGGTCCAAGGGGAACACGGGCAGCAGTTGGCTGTTGGGTGCTGAGGCTGGGATCAGCCCAGTGGCCAACAGAGGGTGGTGATGTCTTCCAGAGGACCCGGGGAGGAGCAGATATCACTGTGGGATCTGCGGATTTACGGGGCTGAACACGCCAAGCCACGGGAAATCAGACAGTTCACAGGCGGTTCTGCTTCTTTTCTTTTTTTTTCCCTTGGATACAACTCTGGATTTTCCTATCTACCTAAAATGACAGCCCCTTTTAAATGCTGCCAGATGATCTATGATGGCAATGAGTTCCGGAGGCCAAGTGTGTCACGCCAGTCTGAGCTTCTAGGGAGTTTTGTGCAGCTGTCTCAATCCCTCGCTCTTGCTATGGAGCTTCAGAAGAGCAGGATCCTTTCTATCTTATAGAAAACCCAAAAGCACAGCGATGGAGCTGCCATCTCTGCTCAAAATGGTCCTGAGTCCTTCTTCACACATTGACACGTCTTCAGCCACAGCGTTTGAGCATCCATAATTAATGCCTCCACTAAAGACAAACAGCGTTCAGGAAGATTTATCATTTCTTCTCTTGTAATTACCTGTCAAAATTAAAATAATGGCCTTTTTAGATGGAACTAGAAGGGTTTTTTTTTTTCTTTAATTAATTAAGTATGCAGCTTGTCATGCAAAATCAAGGTCACCAAGAGAGAAATGAAGCCAAATGCTCCACCAGCACTGCTCTTCTTGCAGTGGGGAAGAGAGCTGAGGACAGTGGGGTGGGTTTGCTCAAGCATTTAGCTCCCAGTGGACCTTCATGAGATGCAATAACATTTTATATGCATAGATATTCTCCGTGCTGGAGGCCCATCAGCCTGTGCATCCTAGAGAAGATGCTTGGAGGGCTCTGCCCTGGAGCAGTCTATGCAGACAGAACAAGAACAAAATGAGCTGCCCCCAAACTGATGGATGTGATGCTGAGGGATGAGATCAGTGGGCATGGTGGGGATGGGCTGGAGGTTGGGCTTGATGATCTAAGAGATATTTTCCAGCCTTAATGATTCTATGGTTCGGTGTCACCATCCAGCAGGCACCCCACAGATGGGCACTGCAGGCAGCCAGGTGCTGTCTTACACCCTCGGTGTCAGAGGAACCGCCAGGTTCAGCTGGCCCCAGCATCCTTCATCCCTGCATCACGAGGATCAGCTCCCCCTGCAGAAGCAGGCAGCAAGGCTGGAGTATCCCAAAAGCGTGAAACAATTTCCAGTTGCAGATGCTCCCAGCTGAGCCCAGTGCAGCACGAGGGAAATGGAGAGATGCTGTTAGCACGGGGAGGATGCTGCTTTATGATGGAGACCTCTGCATCCCTGTGCTGCAAGATGCTCTTCTCTGGGGAGACAGCGAGTGGCTGTGCAGGCTTCCTTCCCTCTGATAACAGACTCTATTAGCATGAGGTATTGCTTTCAGTGCTCTGGTGAAAAATGTTAGCTTTCTTCATGAGAGGTATCTATTGGGTTAGGATTACATTGCCCATAAATAATGGAGACAGGCTCGATTCCAGGTGCTTTCCCAGCTCATAATTGAAACACCATTACAAATTGTAAACATCTACTTTGTACGAGGAGCACACCTTTAAATGCAGCAGAGTGGGGAACGGCACGCAGGGGCTGCCAGGAATCAGCGGAGCAGAGTCCCCTGGTGATGGGGAGGGGGCTGCAGGGGATCGCTGGGTCTGTGGGATTTGAGGGTAAAACCTCACCACGTGGGGATGGCCATTGCTCTGCCCCATGGTTGAGCTCACAGGGGTGGAAGTTTTCTTAGTGGAGAGGCAACCCTTGATCCTACAGCTTAGCCTCGGAGCTTGGCTCTACGCTTTGCCCATCCATTCCCACCCCATGGTCTGAACCCACAGCCAGCACCAGGCTGGGCATGGAGGGCACCCAACAGAATATAACCCAAATTTATGACATTTCTGAATGAATCGAGGCTCTCCTCCTGTAATTTGTTGTCACTGTTGGCTTTTTGTCTCTTCTCATCTCCTCTCACAACATGCGGTCACCCAATATTGACATTAATTAGAACGGACGACGGAACGAATGATTTTCATAAACCAGAGCCTTTTACCCACCGATGCACTTAGTTACTCCAGAAATCAATTTCTAAAGGAGCCAGTGACCTTCTGCAGCTCCAAAGATGCTCATGGAGGCTTCCAGGCATGGCGGTGCATGCAGGGATGCTGTGGTCTGTGCAGTGGTGCAGGAGGAGATTGGTGAGCCCAGGGCACGGGATCCCACCCCCACAGAGCAGAGCAATGGCAGAATTAATGAGTTCACAAAGTCTCATTTTCTTGCCTGTTGGTATTGCTTATTAATTAGATAATGTACACAAGTTTGTATAAATCTCCTTTCAAATCCCAGCAAATTTGCTGGGCAAATATTAACCGCTATAAACACCATGAGGATAACACGAGCAGCTCAGGTTTATTAAGAACAAATCACGCCAGACCAACTTAATTACATTTTTGATGGAACCGCTAAATTAGGAGACAAAGCGAAGGCAGCCAACCTCCACGTATCTCTGTGCTGCTAAAACTGCAGAGCCTGAACACAGATCCTGCCCACAGGAGGGAGAGCGCTGGGGCTGCCTTGCAGGTTTGCAGTCTGGCTGAGGGTTTATTTTCCTAAAGCTCGCTTGGATGCATGCAGGGGGTGATGCTGCAGGATGCTCACGGTGCAGCACTGTGCTGGCAGCAGCCCTGCTGTTCTGCTCACCCCGTGCATGGGCTGCTTGCTGCAGTTAGGATGTGTGGCATAGCCCTGCCATCAGCAGAGAGACTGGAGCTGAATGCAGCCCCTGGGACTGCCACTGCTGCTGTGGGGGATAGTGCTGTAATGTTAATATCAGCATAACTCCGTAGCAGCTCTACCAGCACGACTGTTACAAAGAGAATAGGAGATGCTGCAGTCAGAGCTTGCCCTCAATAGGCCCCTAATCCCAGCTCTTTCTCTTTTTTTCTTTTCTCCCCAGTGATCAGTTCAGATGTCAGTGTGATAAGCCGTTGGGCTTTTGTGTTGGTTTTCCTCCACTTGGAGCTCAGCTCAGATCAGTGATTTCTGAGCAGGGCTCAGGCAGGTCTCACTGACTTGGGTTCACATCCAGAAGGTCATTCCTGTTTAAATGGGCTACTGCAGCTCCTGCACTTCCCCCAGCTGCATCAAAGCATCCCCAGCCCTGCATGGGCATGGAGCAGCCAGGCGGTACATTGGTGGAACAGCAGATGGAGATAAGCCACCAAGCCTGCTCCAGGCACCTGGCGAGAGAGCAGCACCCTCGTGCAGCAGGATGCTTTGGGGGTATTTCCATGCTAGAAAAGGCCTTGCAAAAATAGCATTGCTTTGCATGGCTTGGACCAGCTAGAAGTGGAAAAACTGCTTCCCCACAGCTGGACCGTGCTTTGGAAAGATGGATGCCTAACCCTAATCCACACCTTGCCCTGTGGGGCTGGCTGCTTTGCTACCATGGCAAGGGGTGGCTTCCACAACGTGCTGACAGCCCTGGGATGCTGCAGGTTTGGGAACCATCCCTGCAGTTTATTGGGTGCCTTGCACATCGCTGTGTCCTCACTGCTTTTTATCACAGGAAAAGTATTTGGGCAGCCATTCCCTGTGCTCAAAGAGAGATGGGCTTGAAGAGGAGGAAAAACTCTGTGTGCTGCATGGGGAGGCTTTCCCTGGGATCTGTGTGTTCATGCATTGTCACTGCAGCCTGGATGCCTTTGGAAAAATCCCTATTTCCATTGGAGGAATGGAAATGCAAATGATGGATTTTTTTTCCCTCTCCTATACATGAAAGAGGAATACTGTTAATGCTCAGGAATTTGTACTTTTTACCCTGTTTTGAGGGGTTTCCTCTCCTTATTGATATAATTAAACAGAATTACTAGCATGGGAATTTCCAAAGCTTGTCTCTGCTCTCCTCCTGTCATCACAAGGATCCTGGGAAAATAGTGGGTGCCCTGGAAATGGGGCAACATCATCAGCTTTTGGTACAACGTTATATAGATCTCCCTTCCTTGGTTTTGTCCATCAGTACGAGCCGTGTGGTCGCACCTAAACATCTGCAGCTCAATTCTGCACTTGGTTTTTACATCTTAGGATGTATGATTTATTTTGGTGGTGTATTGAGCTGGTAATAGCCCTGAGGTTATTGGGGTCTGCATGGGGTCAGAGCAAAGGGACAGATCACAGGACCACAGAAACATGAAGTCTTAGAAGCATGGAAACATAAAATCATTGAACCACAGAACCATAGAATCATAGAACCATAGAATCACATAACCAAAGAATCATAGGATCATAGAAACATAGAATAATAGAACCATAGAATGATAGAACCACAGAACCACAGATCCATACAACCATAGTTCCATAGAAACATAGATCTGTAGAAACAGAATGATAGAACCACAGAATCACAGAACCCTAGAATTGTAGAGCAGAACCACAGATCCATCGAATCATAGAACCACAGAACCACAGAATCAGAGAATCACAGAACCATGGAACCAAAGAACCGTAGAACCACAGAACCATAGAAATACAGAGCCATGTAATGACCAAACCACAGAACCGTAGAACCATAGGATCCTCAAACCACAGAACCACAGAACTGTAGAATCATAGAATCCCAGAACCATAGGATCATAGAATCACAGAATGATAGAACCATAGAATAATAGAGCCATAGAACCATGGAACCACAGAATGATAGAACCATAGAATAGTAGAACCATGGGTCAGCCTAGTCTGAAGCTCTCCCACATGAAGGCAAACAGCAAATCCTACAGACAGCTCACATATCCCCCCAGGTTGCACAGCTGCTCTGTGTGCTTTCAGCCATTCCCAACAGCAGATGCAAAAGTCACAGGTTCTTCCCAGGGAAAACTCATCGGAAAGCAGGGATTTTAGCATCTGAGAGCAGCTGCAAAATAAACGGGTGTGAAGGGGCTTGGTGATGCGATGAGCCAGGCAGCTCTGCACCAGTTGCCCCTGCAGCAGCCAGGCTTTGCACTGCTGCTCCTTTCTTTGTTGGAGCTGAACGTAACCCAGGTAAAATCAATTCACTGCCCGAAGCTTTGTAACGAAAATTAATGTCGTGCAGAGCGTTTGTCTTCAGGGTGCTTGCAAACAAACAGCTCAAAGATGTAGTGTGGTTTAAAATCAGGG
Organism: Lagopus leucura; assembly: GCF_019238085.1. Taxonomy (NCBI): domain Eukaryota; kingdom Metazoa; phylum Chordata; class Aves; order Galliformes; family Phasianidae; genus Lagopus; species Lagopus leucura. Next base: position 1,153,661 of record NW_024962305.1, on the reverse strand, counting down.
TTACCCATGCTTTGAATGCTTGCCTTCCTTCTTTCTTTTTTTAACTGTCTTGATTTATGAAGTGTTTCTTTACCAAATTTCCCTCATATCCATCTTGATTACTGCAGCTTTGCTGAGCATCTGGATGAAGTTCATTCAGGAAAGAGAACACTGAGCTGGTTTTGGCCAGTTTGCCCTTGGTTTTACGGGCACTGAGACACCGTGGGTCAGTGGGGTGGGATCACAGGGGTGGGACCACATCCCTGTCTTCTGCTGGTTGCATGTGTGGACATTTCTGTGCCTACGGACATAAGAAAGAACATTTCTGACACTAAGAGATGTTGGTCTACCATCTGATAAAGCAGCAGGTGAGGACCGTAACTTCTATACCTTGAGTAGCATCAACCAAAGCACCACAGCTGGATCCAAAACATCACAGATATTGTTGAGGAAACACCATTTCCAGATGCAGATAGAATGGTGATGGGACAAAAACTTGGAGAGGCCATCAGAGATGCTTCTGCACCTGGAGGAGCATCCCCCAGTTGCTGGGTGCCCTCAGACCAGCCCAGTCAAACAGGATGGCATTGAGCACCAACCCAGGAAAGGAGCGTGCCAAGTGCCTTAGCACTATTATGGGTTGGCACGTGTCACACAAATGAAGATCAGTTCCCAAAGGCCTGCAAACGGGTCTCCTGACTGCTGGTTGTGTTGTGTAGATCCAGCTGGAGAGGTTTAACCTCAGGAGTCAGTTTGTGCAGCAGAACTGATCAACTTCTCAGCAGAACCGGTTAAAATTGCATGAGATCTCCCCAGTGCCTGTGTTCCCATCTGCAATGAACCCTTTTTGATCAAGATACACAGTAATGAAACTATCTGTGACCAAACTCAGCTCTTCTGAGGAATTCGTGCTTCATGTGAGGATGTGAAGGCACCCTCTGGGATGGGAAAGCAATGCAACGTGTGCTGACCTTTAGCACACAGGGCTGGCTGTGTAGGTCATATAAAAAAAGTGACGATTTCTTTCGGAAGGTGACAGAAAATGGTTAAACTTTGCATTTACTAAGACACACCTAAATCCCACAGCTTTTTTCACCCCAAAATTTATGTATCCCAACCCTCGGTGGAGCTGACTCGTATTGGTAAAACCAACACCTTTCACTTTCGAATCCTCAAATGGAAGAAGCTGTTCTCTGTTTCCAGGCTCCTGGATGGGCAGCTTCATTTTTTCCTCAGAAGACACCCATCCACCTCTCCTATGGAGGCAGGGAGGGTTTGAGCTTCTCCATGACACCGTGGCACATGGCTGTGGATGACAAAGTTGGCTGGCATCAAGAGGAAATGCACCTTGAGTGCAGGGCTGATGTTATTCTTTCCTTCTTTGTGTGGCCACAAACTTGTGCTTCCACTTCCCTTTCTCCTTGGTGTCTATTCTCATCCTCCCATCACTTTTCCTTGTGCTTTTCCTCCCTCCCCAGCTGTTTATACCACTATAGCTGCTTGAGGTTTGGTGACACCATACAGACCATCTCTGAGCCTTCAGCTTCACCATCCCATACTGGGAGAGCTGCAGCACATCCCTCTCAATGCTGGGTGCCTTCTGACTTCCCACAGTCTGCTGCTGTTCTGCAGTGTTTGTATTTTGGTCCCCCACGCTCAGTTGGCTCTGCTGTTCCCTCTTGCTGGAATCCATAAGCAAGCACACTGTTCTGCAAGAACAATGGCTTTTCTGGCTGAAACATTAGGGGGGGGAAAAAAATCTCTGGTTGAATCTCAATGAGAATGTGATTGTTTATTGTATTCCCCAAACAGAGAGGAATGGATTATTTGGGGCATTTTTGGTTCCCAGCTGGGATTTGGGAGATGCAAGGTCTTTGCAGGAGGTCTGGGCTCTAACACAATTGTGCTGTAGGATTTGCACGACATTTTCCCACCACCTTTGAGCTACACAGCCTTGGGCGTGGAGATGCTCTCAGGCTGCCTAAGAATCAGCGCTGCTCAATTCCATCTGTTTCCAATTAGTCCAATTCCTGCCCAGACCTTTTTGGTCGCTCCTCAAAGAGTATTTAAGCCTTGGGGTGGCTGCTTTTGAGGCTTTGCTGAGTGGCTGCCCAGCTTCTGGACTCGCAGCTAAGCATGGATGACCCCAAACTCTCTTCCTTTCCAGTTCATAAACTAAACCTGGGTCATTCTCTGAAGCTTTTATTTGTCTTTCTGGGATTTCTATCTGTCGGCATATACACATTACTTTTCCTGGCACTATAATCATCTCCCCCAGAAGCTATTTGTAGGTTATGTGGTCTGTTTTTATTGCTACATCTCAAGGCATTCTGGTTTTTTATTAAAGAGCCTTGTAAAACCTGTATTCACAGGACTGGCTTACTTTTAAATCTCTTACAAACTCCTTCTCTGCCTCTCCCTCCATCTGTTCTTCTTTGCAAGTAAAACCTTCTTAGGGAACATAGCTATCCTCAAATCTTCCATTATTTCTACAACCCTTTCTCCTACACCAGCTGTTTTCATATCCACCATGCCCAGCTCAGTCCATAGCCATGGTGACCAGCTCTGCCCTGTGCTGTGCTCATCTCTGCCCATACTCTGTGCCCATGCCCACTGTGCCCAACTCCATCCATATCTATTGTGCCCAGCTCCGTCTGTGCCCATTGTGCTGTGCCCAGCTCCATTGTGCTCAGCTCTGTTTGTGCCTGCTGTGCCCAGCTCTGTCCATACCCTCGTGCCCAGCTCTGTCTATGCCCACTGTGCCCATTTCTATCCACTGTGCCCATTTCTATCCACCACTCCTTGTGCCCAGCGATGTCCACACCTACTGATCTGTGCCCAGCTCTGTCCCCACCCATTGTGCCCAGTTTTACCTGTGCCTATTTTGCCCACCTCTGTCCGTACCCACTGTACTGTGCCCATCTCTGCTCACTGAGCTGTGCCCATCTCTGTCCATGCCCTTCGTTCCCAGCTCTGTCTGTGCCCATTGCGCTGTACCCATCTTTACAAGGTGACTGCAATCTCTGCACCAGCTCCTGAACTCCTGGAGGAATTTGCTTTGTGGAGGCGATGGAGGAGTCCCTTTGGGTCTTGCAGCACGTTCAATATCTGGCCATGGCATTAGCAGAGAAAAGCACAGGGATGCCAGTGTTACTTGCCCAATGTTGCACCATCTTTGCGCAAAGCAACCCCTTTCTTCTTCCTCACTGTAAACACAAATCAGAGTGTTTAATTAAAAACAGCCCCATTCCACTGAAGTTTCTGCTCAGGGACTCTGCACAGCTCTGCTGCTCAACCTTTGGTTTTCAAAAAATGACATGCACTTTTATTGTGTTAATCTTCCTTTGGCCTTGGACTGATTCATACCAACTGAACCCAAGGCAGACTGCCGGCAGGTTTGCTGGCTCTTGGGGCTAGCTTGATTAAAAAAGTAGTCAGACAAATGCACGGGCTGAATGTCTTGTTTGGTAATAGCAGAACGAATACAGCTCAGCCATGTTATTATATTTTTTTCCCCTCCCAAGGAAATAAAATGATGGAAAACAAAGATGCGGAAATACTTTGAAAGGAGCCTTTGCTGTGATCCTGGAGGCACATAAAGATCCATCAGGTGTTCAGGGTTTTCACCTAATTGCTGAAACAACCTTCCTCGTGGAGGAGGCAGTAATGAAGTGTGTGTTGTTCTGGCATTGCAGATAGAAGTCTCAGAGTGAATCCCTTCCAATAGGAAATACCTGCCTGGGCGAGGGCTGCCAGCTGAAATCCTCTGAATGAATACATCACCAGATTTCCACCAAATGCCCCACAACGAAAAGCCTCGATTCTGCCTGAATTCGAGTTGCTAGCACAAGGACATGGTGAGCCCTTCCTGCAAAAAGGCAGTGCTGTATGCAGCAGCCGACTATTGGTGATGGCAAGGAAATGGGAAAGGTGACATTGAGCACATCCAGCTCAGCAGGAGTTGGTTTATAGGGCAGTTCTTGTAGAAAAAGCAAAAGGGATCTCAGGTCAGGGCTGTGGGGAGATCCTGGGGAGACGTTTTGTTCAAAACCACAGCTTTCTGCAGAAAAGATCTTGACATGTTGGGTGGAAAAACATAACGTGTGTCATAGAGTCATAGAATGGGTTGGGTTGGCAGGGACCTCAAGGATCATCATGTTCCATTCCAGTGCCACATGCAGGGTTGCCAACCAGTACATGAAGCACTAGATCAGCTTGCCCCATCAGACTGCCCTTGAACACCTTCAGGTGCCCTCAAGCCCTTGGGCAATGGGAAAACCTATTAGTGGATAGTCAGGGAAAATCCTAGCTGAACTTTCCTGGGTCTCTTCAGTTAATAAAAAGGTGCAAAAACCCCAACAGCACCCCAGGAATGGCCATCACCCCATGGCCATGTGAGGCTGGTGGGCTTTCACCACCCCCAGGTGTGACCCCAAGCCCATAGCATGGCCCCACTGGAATATCTAACACTCACTGCAGCTTGGGCACGGTGCCTTGCCTGGGCAGGGGACAGCAGGCATGGTGCAGATCTTTGAGGGTTGGAAGAGGGTTGGAGCACTGCTGTGAGGGGCACGGACCCAGAGGTGCTTACAGCATCCATCCGTAAGCAGATGAGGATTAATCCAAGGCTGATGTGGCAGCAAGTGAGGGAAGAGGCTTTGCGGTGCCATAATGCAAGGAAACATTGCTGGTGATATGCACAGCACTGAGCATCAAGGGTAGGTGCAGAGCTGAAGTCTGCAAGAAGGAGAGGAGGAATACACCCCAGGATGAGGCATCCTGCCTCTTTCTGGTGATCCCAGCCCTGACCAAGGGTACTCATTGAGCATCCCCACGGCAGGGGTGTCAGCAAACACAGCACTTGTGCACCAGGTTTGCTTTGTGAACAGGAAAACCTGCCTCGAATGGAGAGACCGACCAGTTTGTGAGCCTGGCTGCTGCCCTGGGATTTTTTCTTCTTTCCTCCTTGCTGTAGAAACAAACAAACAAAAAAAAAAAAGAAGGCATTTCGCAGTGCTGCATACTGCTGGCCCAATTTTGGGGGATAAATACCATCCTGCTCACCAGCTCTGCATGCCCTGCATAGCTTGGCTTTGGTCTCTGTGTTTTTGTCGCCAGCCCCAGGTGCTGTGTGGCACCGTGCAGTAATTAGAGCTGTTTGCTAATAACTCTCTGCACATAGCTGTACACCTGGAAGCTCATTAGCAGACGTGTGCTGTGAGATGGGCCCTGCAGAAAGACGGGGCTGAGCCAACCTGGGGGGAGTGAATGTGGTCATAGAGGAATCTCTTCCCTACGTGGTGGGGTTGGGGCTGCGATGGTCAGAGCTGGGGGCGCAGAGCATCGCAATCATGGATCCAGGTTGTGACTGTGGAGAACAAAACCCCATCTCACCTGGAGGTGAGCTGATGCAGAAAAGCCTGCGGCTTCTGCTTGGTTCAAATCCACCTCTTTTAATGGAGAAAGTTTTCCCCAAAGGCATTTCTCCAGCACTTTTACTGGCAGCCAATAAGCGAAGGTGAGAGAAGTGTTGGAGGCTGTAAAAAATAAGTGGGAAAGGAGCAGTTTAAGAAGATTGAAGCTGAAGATGAGTTTTCATTTAAGCAAGAAAACGGGCGAAGTGAAATTTAAGCAGTGCTTTATGGCAAAAGCAGTAGCAAATAAACTCTGCAGAGCATCTTATTTCGTTTACTGCTTCCCCTGCCAGCCACGCTGGGTGTTGGGGGAGCTCATAGGAGTGGGACAGCTGCAGGGCTTTAAAGCTTCGGGGGAGGCTGTGGAGATGGGTGGGTTTTTGCCCTAACGGATTGCCCCTCTCCCCTTTGGAACACAGGGAAATCTCTTGGCGCTCACAGCTCTCTGTAACATCACCCTGGCTGGCTGTCATAGAGGATGTCTTTAATGTGCTCAGCTAATTCCTTCTCCAACAAGAGCCATTGATTTCTGTCCCCACTGGCTTTGGAAGTTAGTGCAGTGTGAGGCATGGCTGTGACAAGGGGTCGGCGTGGAGGGAGGTGGTGGGAACTGAGGGCAAACGCCGCTCTGCTGCACAGTGGGGGCAAGTTGTATTTGAGTGTGATGTGTGGGCTAACTTCTAGCTCTAATGCTACAGCTCCTGAGCTGGTCTGAGCAGCACAGCATCTTCCATCACATGTGGGTCCTGATGAGCAAGTGCCGTAGCTGCAAACTCAGTGGCATGCAAATGGAATTGGATGGAAATGGAATTGCATGCAAATGCTATGGCATGCAAATGTCACCGTGTGCAAATGCACCTGCAAGCAAATGCCTTGTTGTGCAAATGCTACAGTGTGCAAATGCAATGGCATGCAAATGTCCTGATGTGCAAATGCAACTGCAAGCAAATGCTATGGTATGCAGATGCCATGGCATGCAAATGCCACAGCGTGCAAATGCAACCTGCTGTCGTTGCTGGGTGATGATTTGCCCATTATTGCCTTGTTTTGCATCTCTTCAAACCCGGAGTTATTACGCAGCTTGCGGTGTTGGACTATTTGGGGGCAGGAGATTCAGAGCTGTTTGTGGAGGAAATGAAGCATTCTGTCCTTAATCAGATTGAAATGGAAGCGAGTAGCAGCTCTTCCCATCAGTTAGGCAGCGTGCGGATGGCTTTTATTTGCTTCATGGTGGGCAGAAGCACTGCCATGGGATGGATCACAGATCTGCAAAGTGCTGCTGGGCCACTTGGGTGTGAGACAGCACCTAAATGGAAGAGCACTGCAAGGGCTGAATGCTCGGAGGTGGATGGGAATAAACATCCGCCATCCTCAGACAGAAACCCTTCAGATCCTGAGTCATAAGCTATGCTGTGGGAAGGGGGGGGACGTAATCCAAACCTCTATCAGCATCGTGCTCCTGTCATTCAGAAAGAAGCAGTGGCTCTGCTTGCTGTTTTTCTCCTCTCGTTGTGTTCAGTCACTTGTTTTGGGGGAGGAAGGGATCTGCAGCGTGGCTGTAGCATTGGTGCATGGGTTCTGAATCGTTTCTGGGGAGCACATCTCTCTGCTTCTCTCTCATAGCTCCCCCCTCCAAATGCTATTTTGCCCCCACATCTGATTCCTTGCACCTGCAGCCTCCTACTGGGGTTCTCCATCGGAGCAGCTCTGCACTCTGACCATGGTTTGGCTTTCCCCTAAATTTTGGGGATGGCAGCTCATGGGAGCACATAGCAGAGCCCACAAGGGCAGCTCAGAGCTGTGTCACCATTGCTGGGCCACTGACAGCTCTGAATGGATCAAGTTCAGGGCTGGGTAAACGGGACCACGGAGCACCATCGGCTCCCATCCGCTGTGTGTTGCTGGAGTGATTTATTCATTACTTCCCATTATTTTACTTCCCTCGTTTTCAGCCTTTCTTCCTTCAAGATGAAAAACGCAGACCTCTTCCCAAAGCCAAACCCCTCACAATTGCAGGGATCCAGGAGCTGAATCTTGAAGGGAAACCTCTCCTGCTGCAAAAACCCCTCCGCAATCACACCAGGGCCGGCTTTAGTTTTCCTCTCTGCCTTCAATTGCAGCCTCCCTCAATCTGCTCATCCCTTCCATCAGACCCCCTGTTTAAATGGTGCTCCCACTCTTTTCCTTTCAGCAAATGACCACACAGGGTATGAAGAGACATCAACATTTTTACATCTTTACAGCCAGCAAAGAGTTGTGGATAATTTTATTTTTTTTCCTTTTGCATTTAAACTTCCCATCCCATTAAACCCTCTTCAATAATTCATATTAAATCCCCATTTAAGCCTGCGTGGCATCGCTTTGAGTTTATTATGGTCTGTAATAAAACTTTGCTGGGGATGGTGATGTTAACACAAGTTATTGGTTTAACAGAAGTGACTGCAGAGGCGGTGCTGCCCTGGGGCTGGAGGGGAGAGGTTCATCATCCACCACTGGGTTGGGCAGCAGGGTCTGACCCAGCGATGAGGATCCAGAATGGACACCTCCACAATGGGAACTGAGGGAATTTGCAGCATACCAGAGCATGCATCTCCCAAGCAAGACTCAGGAGGGTTTCTTGGTCCCCGTTGCAGTGATGGAGGCTGACTGCTCACCTGCTCCTTGCTGCACAGGGTTGGCGCTCAGGCTCATTTTCCTGTGCACATCTCCTGAGTTGCCTTCATGTTTAATGGATGAAAGACTTTTCCTTCCTCCCCTGCCACAGATGGCAAATGGAGAGCTCTGCTCTGGCAGCGAATCCTTCTCAAGGCAGATGGAAATCTTGTCGGAGCCATAAAGTTGTCTTGGTGGTGTCAAGTTGGCCATAGAACACTAAAATATTGACCCTCTCTTTCCCACAAAGCACAACTAATTAGCTACAACAAGTGGCTGGTGTTTCTGCGAGGTTTGAGCTCATTGCTGGAAAGGCTTTGCTTCTGTGGTGAGAATCTTTTTGCATTATCCAGGGGGAAGAGTGGTTTTAGGAAAGGAGGACAAACAGAACTGCTTGAAATTGGACGCCATGACTTGTGTTCTCTTTGGGAACCTGCTGCTCAAAATGCCCCCGTCTGAATGTTTTTTGCCCATGTTTTTGAAGTCGTTGGTTGCTGTGCAGAGAAGCTCCAGGATGCCTTTGGTGGTGGTAAGCAGGGCAGGTGGAGCTGGGACTCAAGCCAAGCAGAAAGCTGCTTGGTCCTTCATGTGAGCTGGGATGAAAGCAATGCCTTGCACTCAGGTGAGACCTGGGCTGCTGAGTCCCTGTGGACTGGGACTGGATTTGGATTCAGTGCCCCATTCGGAGCCAAATCCTGCTCCCAGGCAATAACCCAAACCACTGCCCTCAGCTCCAGCACGAGTTGCAGCTCCAGCCCATTCTCCTTTAGGTAAAAGCACCGAAGCACTGATGTGAGCAGTGGCAGTCCCTGCAGGTGCTCCTATTTCCTTGGAAGCTGTGAACCAAAGGATATTCCTTCTCCTTTTGTAGCTTCCTGCACAAGTTTGATTAGCAAGCAGTAACAATGTTGAAGCTTGATTTTCTTGGTCTTCTTATGTTTTGAAATTCCAGGCCAAACAAGCCCTCAGGGAGCTCCATGCCTGGACTCTGGGAATGGATTCGTGGCCGTTCCTGTGCCCATGCTGTGCTTCCATTGGCATCCATCTGCTGCTGCAGCCTCACTGACCCAAAAAAAGGACTGAAATGAAAGAAGTGAGGACTGCCATCAACACTTCCTATCCCAAGTTTCTTGCCACGTGGCTGCATCTCTTACAACAGAAACCAATACCTCCCACAGGGAGCTGAAGCCTCTTTGTGAGACACATCTTGAACAAAACACCTTTCTTTTTTATTTTTTGCTAGGGAAAGTTTCCAGCCCGTGGCTCGGGCTCAGCTCTACTGCAGGGCTGTGACTGTGCTGTTATCCCTGGGATTTCCCATAGGGAGAAACTGTGTGTGAGCAGCATCGCTCATCGGTGGAACGGAGTGAACCAAGTTCTGGGGCAGCAGCATCCAGCCCAGCAGCTTGCATTGCAGCCCTGCATTGCTGCAGGCTTGGAGCTCCTTGCCCACGAGGGATGGGAAGAGTGGTGCTGATTACAGGACTTAATGAGCTGTGTTTTCCCAGGGCTGCCTCCGAGAACAGATCTGTGCTATCACAAATGATGAGGACGTGCACTCTGCCCTCATCCTTCCCATGCTGTGATTTTCTTCTCTTCCTGACTAGAGCAGTGACCTGGGGCATTGGTTTGGACATCGAGCCAAGAGATGAGATATAATCCCAGTGATTCCCTTCTGCTCCTGCACCAATCCCCCCCTATGCAGAGCTGCTCTGATTTGTGCCATCCCTGCTGTACTGATGAGCTCAGTTAAGGGACTGCATGGATTTTGGGCTGTGTGTGTGTGGGGGGGGGGGGGGGGGGGGGGGGGGGGGGGGGGAGGAGGGGTTGTGTTCTCTTTTGCTCCCTTCTATCAACCAAAACAAGCCCTGCATCCATGCCTGCACTGAGCCCCATAGCAGTGCTCAAGCAGCTCAGTGCTGCAGTGGGGGTCCCTGAGATGCTGCCAGCTGAGATGGGGGCACGATGTTAAACTGCACCGAACTGCAGCTGGGCACGGCTGGTGGACAACACAAACTCGTGGCTCGGATGCTGTGGATAAACGCGGCTGTTTGCCTCAGGATTCAGCTGTGCTGGGGCTCCGGGTGGGGTGGCAAGGAAATGCGAGCATTGAGCACAGATTCTTGGCTCGAGTAATGTGCAGTAGGACCGTTCGAGCCCTCAAGATCCGTGCAAGGATTTCTGGTTCGGGTCTTTATTTCGGATTCCAGGCCTGAGGGCAGCCCCCAGCCACCCGAAGCCCCCATGGATGGGAGGGGGCACCCACCGTGCCGTGCCCGTGTCCCTCCTGCTGTCAGCAGCGCTCGGGGCTCGGAAGGCACCTGAGGCTGCAGGCGCTGGGTTCGGTCACTAGAGGGGAGGATGCGCGCACCGGAGGAGCTGCGGGCGGAGCTGAGCGGCGTTTCAGGTCGCGTCTTCGACAAGCCGACACACTTTGCATTCTTCGGTAACAAAATCATTGCTTTTTTTTTTTGCTCCCCC
>NW_024962305.1:1090013-1141200 GCF_019238085.1 Lagopus leucura | reverse complement strand
CTCTATAACTTCCTGAAGGGAGGTTGTAGTGAGCTGGGGGTCGGCCTCTTCTCTCGTGTCATCAGTGATAGGACCAGGGGGAATGGTTTCAAGCTACGGCAGGGGAGATTCAGGCTGGACATGAGGAAGTATTACTTTTCAGAAAGGGTGGTCAGGCACTGGAATGGATGCCCAGGGAGGTGGTGGAGTCACTGACCCTGGGGGTGTTGAAGGAAAGACTGGATGTTGTGTTGAGGGACGTGGTTTAGTAGGAGCTATTGGGAATAGGTGAACGGTTGGACTGGGTGATCTTTCAGGTCTTTTCCAACCTTGGTGATTCTATGATTCTATGATTCTACAATGCACTCGGGTTGACTTTAAGAGCAAGCCAAACTTCACACAGAGCTTTAATGGAGTCACTGCTGACAGGGTGAGGCGAGGAGCATGGAGGGGTGGAAAATCCCAATTCTGGCTGCTCCTCATAAGAAAAGATGGGAATTTAATTTTTTTTGTTAATCTTGTTCTTGCAAGTTTTTCGTTACGTTGAGCCTTTCTCATTAAGGAGATGCAGTGCAGGGATGGTGGTATCTTTGGGGTCCAGGTTGGAAGGGACCTCAAGGATCACGGAGCTCCAACCCCCTGCCACACGCAGGGCCACCAACCTCCACATTTCATAGCAGCCCAGGCTGCCCAGGGCCCCATCCAACCTGGCCTTGAACACCTCCAGGGATGGACGGGGCATCCACAGCCTCTCTGGGCAGCTGTTCCAGCACCTCACCGCTCTCATAGCAAAGAACTTCCCCCTGATACCCAGCCTAAATCTTCCCTCCCTCAACTTTGAACCATTTCCCCTTGTCCTGCTGTTATCTACTCTTTCAAAGAGTTGATTCCCCTCCTGTTTTTAGGTTCCCCAGGCTCCACCAGTGGTCACCCAGGCAGCAGTGTTTCTTTCTGCACATCCCTACAGAAATGAGGAATCACTGGGAGAGGCCTTTGGTCCCATCCCTTCCAGCTGTGGGCTGTAGCTGTGGGGTTGGCAGCATCTCCTCTTAGTTACACATTCATCAACTTTCATATCTCTTGCCAACTGAGGTTTGTGCCCCTGCAAGAAACTCGATTTCTACAAATGTTTGTATAAAATCTGAAGATAGAAAAACTTTTCCCTTGGAAACGCCCTGGGCTGGGGTGGGGGAAGCAGGGGGTCTTGGCAGCCCCAGCCCCAGTGTTGCCTTCTGCAGTTGTCTCCTGTGATGGGGGGTCAGGGACAGGGGAATGAGTTTTCACACTGAGGATGAGATTTCAAGATCCTGAGCTCCTTCACCTTTCCCTATGCCCTGTACAGAGACCTCAGTGCAGCCCCAGTGGGATGGAGAGATGCAGGAGCATCCCAAGGGCACAGTGGTGCTGGCAGGGCTGCGTGGGGCAGGGAAAGAGCACTGCCTTCTGCTCAATGGCTGTGAGTACTTTCAGCCTTTGTGCTGCAAGCAGGGACCTCCTGCTCCCACCCAGCACAAGCAGCTCGCCCTCCTTCAGCACGATGTCAGCACACAGCAAAGGCTGACTTCTGAGCTTGCTCTGGTGCCGTCAATCACGTGGGCCCAGAGCTGCAAGATATCATGATAAGTGGGAGAAGTCCTCCTGTTGCTGCTGCAGAGGAGTCAGCCTGCCTGGAAGCCAATGCTGAGTGAGAAGTGCTGGGAGGAGGCAGAGGGCAGAGCTGGGCTCACTGCATGCTCACTGCAAGGCTTCCCTCTCTAATGCCGTCCAAGAAGTTAATTAATTTTCTCTGATCAGCAGCCGTTGTGCCAGCAAGCTGAGTCTGGAAGAGATGGGAAAGAACTGCTGTTTTGCAGCAGCAGCTCCCCAGAACCCCCCCACCAAGTCACAATGATAGTTACTTTGTCTTAGCAAAAATGAAATGTCAAGCGGCGACAGAGAAAAATATTCTTTTAATGCTGAGCAGTAGCTGGGTTTCAAGAGCGCTGGGTAATGGGGGAAGCTGGGAGGGAAGCAAGGGGGACAGCACAAGATTAATTGAGGGTCCAAATGAGGCTTCACACACGGTGTGTTACACCATACATCACTGTCATGTGGACACCAAGGCGTAGGGCTCCGAGTTCACTTGTTGGTTCCAGGATGTTCTCCCTCCACACTGGACATGGTGATGGGGTGGCCGTTGTATTTGGGATGGGGAATTAGGGAGGTGAAGGGGGCAGGCAGCAAAGCAAGGAAATTCTACCCCAAAGGACCCATGAGCAGAATTTGGGGAGATGACCCTGCAGTGATGGATAGGGAGCAGAGCATGGAACTCTGCTGCAGGGGAACACAGCCTCTGTGCACTTCCTCATCTTGTCCCCTCTGAGGCCACCACGTTGTCACAGAGTTTCACCTCAGCAGCTGGGTCTGTGCTTGTGCCTAATTTTTGGCTAAAGAGGGATTCCATTCCTCGATGACTTATTTGCAAGGGCAAACTCAGACAGCCTGGCTGTTATTTTCCCTTCTGAGTCGTCAGACTAGCTTTGTGAGTGCCGTACTTTCATTAAAGTTTAATTTCCCCAAAGAGTGAAATATTAATGGGAATAGGCTTAATACTGTCAATAGGAAACAGACCCAAACAGATAATTTGCTAATGTAATGACTTGGGATTTTATCTATTTCCAGCTGCACGATTGCTCTTCTGCTATGATATGGTGCAGGTAATAACCGCTGTCATCTCCGCTCAACGAGAAAACGTAATGACTTTAGAGCTCAATCATCATTTTGTGACGTACCCACACTCCTCCCCTGTACTCTGCATGCTTCATCTTGCACCCTTGGGTGGGTTATGGAGGGCACCAACCCTGCTCTAGGGTTGCAGATGGGAGAGAAGCTGAGGCCAAGATCCAGAACTTTGGGTCAACTTAAGCACCACCCCTGTGAATCTCCAAATACCCACATTCAGGCTCTGCATTGTGGACATTCCCACCTCAGTGCCCTTACAGACCTTTGGGAGCCCAAATCCTCCCCCATTCCTCACCACACCACAATGCACCAAGGAGCATCTGCTCCACTGCACTCCACTGTTTGCTTTCGACCCAAATGCCAAGTTTAAAGAGCTTCATTTCCTTGTTAATCTCAGCCGGTAAGGAAACCAAAGGCAGTGAATCACCCAGAGGAGTTTCTTGGTGGGCAGGACATGCTGTAACTGAGAGGTGCACAGGAAGTACATGGCAGAGTGGATGGAGAGAGGGGCTGGGATATGCCCTTGGAACAGCCCAAGCTGCTTGGGCCAGCGTGGGCATCTTCCCAGCACTTTGGGAAGTGTACGATGGTTGTAGAGCAAGCTGTGGTGCCTTTCTGATGTACTTTCCAGCTTGCAGCACACATGATCTTCAGGACAAACCTGCTCTTTGCGTTTGGATTTTTTCAATGGATTTTTTTCCCCATGAATTTGTCCATGACTTCTTGAGGTTACGCATCGTGCAGCACTGGGCACCACAGGCATAGTGTGAACACCGTGCTGCTGCCCACAAAGGGCATGGCTGTACCAATGCATCACCACTCTTTCATAGAAGAAATTATTCCTAATATCCAGCCTGACCTTCCCTGGTGCAACTGAAGCCATTACCTCTTGCACTAAGAAACCCAGAGCAGCACTAACAGAGTTGTTTCTGGGCCACGTTTCCCCCTGGAGGCCAAGATGTGAGTATTTGCACCCATTTGCAACAAGTTTGTGCATTCAACTCTCTGAAACTTCCCCATGATGGAGATTCTCTGTGTAGCTCACCCAGCTGTCCCTAGTAAACAAAACAGTGTTTTGTGTTGTTTGGAAGTGAATGCAGATTGAGCTGCTTTTGGAGCCGAGCATATGGGCTGTGTTTGAGTGCAGGGAATGTGTTTGCTTGTGATTTAATAATACTGTGAGTCATGCGTGTACCTTCTCTCAATTATTGCCCTTGCATCTCTTTATTGTTGAGTAGATGTTCTGGAAACTCTGTTTTCCTTGTAAAATCAATTACGTTCCAGCCATTAATATCTGCAAGGTCTCACGCCATCCTTGCTTGCCAAGAAAACCTCCACAGAGTCTGGGGTGTGACTGGTGGTGGTGATGCTCCAGCAGCCCATCTAGTAGCAGAGAACCAGATTGGGCACCACTGGGCTCAAATGAGTGCAAATCCCATCGCTGCTGAGCACAGGGCTGCCTTACCCCAGAGCAAAGCCCTTTGCAGAACCACATGGAACCTCTTAAGCTCAAGGATTTAGGCTGGATGTCAGGGAAGTTCTTCACAGAGAGGGTGGTGAGGTGCTGGAACAGCTGCCCAGAGAGGTTGTGGATGCCCCATCCCTGGAGGTGTTCAAGGCCAGGTTGGATGGGCAGCCTGGTCTAGTACCAGATCTGGTAGCCTGCTTGTGGCAGGGGGGTTGGAACTGGATGATCCTTGAGGTCCCTTCCAACCTGGGCCATTCTATGATTCTTTGGGATGGGTGAGGATGAAGGGACCTCTGGCTCCAGTAGGGCCAGCCAGAGCTGGTGCCCAGGTGGGATTTGAGGATCTCCAAGGAGGAGACCTCACACATCTCTGGAAGGAGTGATGGCTGATTTCAGAGCTGTGTTCCAGGTTGCACCCAGTCCCTTTGGTGCTGGCTCTGGGCACCACTATTCCATCCCCTGGCATCTCCCTGCAGGGATTTATGGCCATGGGTGGGATTCCCCATCTCCAGACCAAGCAGCCCCAGCTCTCAGGCTTTTCTCCTTGTAGAGATGCTCCTGTAACTCCATGTGTCCCTTGTACTGGGGGTTCCACAACTGCCCAGAGGTTTGGCAGATCACGTTCCCTATCCCCACCAAAAGATGCTCCATAGGCCTGATTTCTGGATGCAACCCAACCTCTAGCTAATCCTGGTTCTGTGTATACCCACATTAAGCATTGATTCTTCACTACAGCAGAACATGATTCTTCCTGAAATGAAGTCGGATCCTCTGAGACTTCAATAAACCTTTAAAGGAGTTTAATTAAAAAAGCATAAAGCCTGGGAGGATCAATGGAGCGCTAATGACCTGCAATGGGGCCACGTGTAGCTTGTTCTCATTGACCTGCGAGGTAGCAAGAAACAAGCACGCAGCCCAAGGGCTCTCAATCAGCATCACTGGGGCTCTCCCAGCCTGCAGGAGGATGGAGGGAGCTGCCTGCTCTTGTTTTCATCCAAATTAAACCTCGCAGAGCGCTGGAATACCAATGGTTTTGGAGTCAGCAAGAGGTGTGTGACTGTCAGTGAGATACCAGCCGGCTTCACAGCAGGATGTCTGGGTGGAGAGCTTGGGGAAATGAAGGATGCATGTGGAAAATGCCCAAGTGCAAAAAAAAATACAGATAAAGTTTTAAGAAAGGGAAGTTTCTTTCAATGGAGATAGGCTGGAGAAGGAGATAGCTGCTGTCACCCAACATCACTGCAAAACGCCATTGTTTGTTGGGAGGAATGTGTTCAGAAAACAATGAAGTGGGGAAGAAATGGTTCTTTTATTTCCCTCCAAGCCCAACCCTTTGGTCTTGTGTTAGGAAACATAGTTTTGTGTCCTGGGAGATGCAAAAGACCTTTGTGTGTGTGTTGGAAGAGGAAAATGCCATCCAGCTGGGAAAGAAGCTGGGTTAACCTGGGCCTTAAGGAGGCAGAAGGTGATGTGGGTGAGGGCAGAGCTGCAGAGCGAGAGAGAAGGACATGTTCTGACCACAGCACCTTAAGGGGCAATGGGAATGATGGTCTCACAGCGCAACGCGTCAGAGAAAGCAGATGTTTGGGGCTGACATCTTCGTGTCATCAAACTCTTCATTTTTTGATTGAAAATGTGACCTATCACCACTCAGAAAGTGTGTTTCTAAAGCTGCACCTTGTGATTTTTGCATGTTTCTAGGGGTGTTTTTGCACACCCAGCCTATGCCTTGTGACTTGTGTGCTCTCTAGGAAGGGCAGCACACACAGACTGCTGTATCCCCAGTGATGCACTCAAGGCTGGGAATGGGTTTTGCATGGCTCTGCATTGCCCTGGGGCACTTTGCACCACGGGGATGTTTTGCTCTGCAATCTACTGCTTTCTGCTCTGTTTCATTGGACTTAAAGCAGTTTCTAAGCACGAGATAAAACACATCCTTCCTGTCTGTAAGAGGGTAAATTATTGACAGTTTTAATAAGCGTAACTTATCATTAACCATAATTCATGCTGGTGACGACAACACAGCTGTTCCTGGAAAGCAGCATGGCTCTGCATTTCAGATTTCCACGGACTGTGCTCCTGCTGCAGCCCTGGAGCAGTGACACGGATGGCACTGCACCTATCCCTTGCCCGATCAGTGGCCTTGCATGGCACTGAAGGGCAAATAATGCAATTAAATCAGGAGCTCTTGAAGAGCTGGCAGGGACCAGCGTGTTTCTGCAGTGCTCAGCTGCAACCCATGCTGCTCCTGCTGTCCATGCCTAAATCCTAGCAGGGTGGCTGCAGCCAGGGTAAATTCTTCCTCCTTTAACTTCTGTCCTACTTTTACTCTGGTCCCTAATGTGATCAGGATGAGGATGTTCTCACAGTCAACATTGCTTGCTTGAGATTTGATAATTAGGAGTGGGAAACTGTACAGAGTGGTGGGTTAGGGGTGTAGGATGGGGTCTGCCTTTTGGTTTCACTGATGTTTGGTGGAGGACTCTGAGCTGATCTCCCTTTCCCTGGGCAGACAGGCTGTCTCCAGGTTCCTGCAGCCCCTGATAGGAGGAGGGGAGTTTTCAGGTCCTCACTGAACAAAAAAGCTCAGATTGATCTGGACCCACACGAGAGGGGTGGGCTGGTAGAACCAACCAATCCTGCTCTTCACAATCCCGTGGTCCTGGCACAACAAGGTCTGCCTCAAAGGAGCTATGACCTGCCCTAGGGTGGCTGTGTCCAGAAGACCCACACCATCCTCAGGGAATTCTTCTGATGGCTTTGCAGATGATGTCCAAGCTCACACGTGCAATGCAGCAGTCAGCCCTCAGGCAACCCCGTGCTACCAGGGGAAAATGTTGATGGACCAACACAACCTGGAAAGAAGGTCCTGGAGGAGCTGGAAAGTGGGATTTGCCTAAGACCATGGCCCAGGCTGCAAGTCTTCCTCGCCAGCAACACAGAACTGTGAGCTTCTCTTCTCCGAGTGCATAAAACATCACCTTCTTTTTGGGGAGAGCAAATCGAAGGGCCCCTTCCAGTATCTCCCATCTGCATGGCTGATGACGTGCCTCTGCTGGAGCTCAGCAAGGGGGTATTAGTCACGCCTTATTGCCTTTAAATCCTACAGTAGCAGAAGTGTCTTCCATTTACTGTTTTAAATAAGAATCAGGCTGATGGAGTGTTCCTCCTATAGCTTGTATTGACTTCCCTGCTACCCAGCTTGCCTTTAAAGGATTAAGCCTTCATCTCACCTCTTTCCCTGCAGTTTGTAAAGAGCAGCTCTGCCTCCTGTGTCCCCTGTTTATAGAGCATCGTCTGCATGAAGGCTCCCCTGCAGACAGGTGAGAGCAAGGCTTCCTCCCTCCCCACGTCCCCTCACCCTTCTCTGTGCAGGAGAAAGGCCCTGAGGATGGTGCATGCTTGGTGCTGTGCCCGCAGCTCTTACATCTTCATCCCTTCCCCTGTCGGCTCGGTTGTGTGTGGGCTGGTGATGTGCAGGCAAGGAAGAGAGAGCAAGAAAACACACAATTATAGCCAAGGAGGATGAGCAGAAGCAGGTGAGGTCTCATGAGCAGAAAAAAGACTTCAGCCTCTGGATTTGCACCATCCCACAGGGGCTGGGGTGTCCTGTGTCCATTTGCTTGCAGGCTCCTCAGCATCCAGGAAACCTTCCACTGGGGCTCTTCCACATTTTCCAGCCTTGGCCTTCTGGGCTCTCAGAAGCTGGTGGGGCTTTTGCATGCTTAAATGCACTGCTCTCATTCTTGCTTTCCTACTTAAATTATTGATGGAGATCTACAGCCTCCATTCTAGCTTAACAACTTCTTTTTGCTGCTGTTTATTACCAGGATCAATCAAATCAGACCCTGATGGCTTAAAAATGTTCTTCCTTCTCCCTCTCATTGTTATTTGCTTGTTTATTATTAGGAAAGACAAGTTTTGGCTCCAGGAGTTTTAGCTAGCAGTAAACAATGTCATTAAAAGCAAATCAGAAGATCCCGCTTTGCTCGGCGCCGACCTCTGTGGGGTGATGGGGAGAGTCCTGCGTGTGGGTCCCTGCATGCCACCATCGTGGCTGTCACAGCATGGGAACAAGTTATGGCTGAGCATAGCCAAGGGCTCTCCTACAACCAATTCTCTCTGGTTTTCCCCATATTTGTGTCCCCTCTTCCTGTCCTCACTGCTATAGAGGGGCTCCTCCACCTTGCCCATGGGGTGCTGTGGGGTCAGGAGGTGGGTTTAGTTTTTGGGAGGTGGCCAATGCGTGTTTGGAGGCTTTAGGGCGGTCCTTTCTCCTGCTTGCAGAGGGATTGAGGCTCCTCATGCTTTGGGGATCTGAGCTGTCACTTTGAGGCTTGGTCCCCAGTCCCACAGCTCAGGAGGAGGTGGGACGCCATTCATTTTTGTTTATAGGGGGGGTTGTAAGGATTAGAGGACTAATGGGGATGGCGGGGTGATCTCTGGAGGTCCCTTCCAACCTGGGCTGCTCTAAGATTCTACCATCCTTTGATAAGCTTGGGAACCACCACCTCTTCACACCTTTTCACAACCATTCTCATCCTGTTCCCGTATCCAAGGCACCGGAGAAATGCGGCGCTCTCCATAACTGCCTGCTCTGCTCGCAAGGAAGGAATTGAAGAGCGATGGGGAGGATAAATTGCTTGTTGTTTTTTAATGCATGCAGTGAAGGAGTTTATTTTTAAACCCGTCTGTGAGTGATGCCTGGTTTGATCTTCTAAATGAATCTGATTTATTCTATTTGCACTGGGGCTCGGGAGAAGAGGGACAGAGCTGGATTTAATTTATATATTTAACTCCGCCTTGGCAGGACTGTGGCAACAGCAGAAGAATCCAAGTTGAGAAGCTCCCTCCGGTGATCTGAATGATGCAAATGATTTACCTGGTTTTACCAGATGATCTCCAGTCACTGATCCCAGGTTGACATTTGGGGCAGGTCTTGGCAAGGCGCTGTGTGAAACCAACTGAACCGGGCAGGTTAGTGGGGGGGTTAATGGGGATCGTGGGGGGCACCTACAAGATCTTTCCCTATCTGACCTAGTGATGTGGTCTCTTCTTCTTCATAGACCCAATTTCCCATCCAACCTCTCTCACGTTACCCGGCTCTGCCTTGCAGCATGTCCTTCTACACAGGTCAGGGTAGGACACAAGGACCAGCCCTATGGTTTCACTGGGAAGTCAATCTGTGGAGGGACTCACAACCTTATGGGACTTTCCCACATTCCTCTCCCGGGTGGACACAAGCAAGGGCTTTAGAGCTTGTCCCTGAGGCAAACAAAGGAAGACAAATGACTTTTGCTGTAGATTTATGACCTTCACTGCTCTGTGAGCACCTCAGCTCTTCGTGTGAGAGTTAGAGAAATCCTCTTGGCCAGGTCTTGTCTTATACACTGGACGCTGCCATAAGCCACGATGAATGGAAGCCATAAAAGTCTGAATTACTCTCCAAAATTTCTCCCTTAAGAATGATGTGAGCATAAAAACGAGTCTTAAAGCAGACGAAATGATGAAGTCACTGGTGCGGAGGGGAGCAATCATTCAACACCACCAAGCCGTGCATCACGCAGGGTAATTATCAATTATTGTAAACAGAGCAACTCCCCTCCAGATGCTAATGAAATTTCACATGGAGCAGACTCTGAGAGATGGATCGTATCAGCCCGGACAAGATTCATCTTCTCTAATGTGCTGCTTATTCCTGTTTATGCATCTTAAAGCTTGGAGTGCAAAGTTTTTCTGCCTCTCCAGCCTTTGAGATGTGTTCTGTGGCAGAACAGCTGAGGGGCTCTGGTCCATTTCCCATCTTGCCTTGTCCTCCTCCCCTCTGGGTCCCACTTTCTGAGCATCACTTGCCCTGCAGCCCCTCTGCAGCCTCACATAGGCATGCCTGCCATAAGCCCTCAAGTACAGATGGAAAACGTTTCATGTGTCACTTAGCTCCAAGCTGGGCGCCACCATGGGGTTTTAATGCTTCTCCCAGCTCCCATCACAGCATTTCTAAACTTGAGGGTGAGTTGACAGGCCAGAAATCCCATCCAGGTGAAAAGGCAGTTGTTTTGATTCTAAGTATTTAATCTGTGACCCACATGACAAAGTGCTGCTTTGTCAAATACAGCTATTATGCCTTATTCTGTTATGCATAATTGAATTGGGGGATCGGCAAGCAGAAAACAAACACATAGATGACAGGGATGGCTTCCCCTGGATCCATCCAGGCTCCATAGCATCTTCTGTCCCCACAGGTGGGCAGTGGTGGAGTCCCATTGGGAAGTCCCCATTGGAGCCATCTGTTGATGCCCCCCACCAGGCTCTGCCCTTCTTCCAGGATCCTGCTCCCATTCCTCCTAGCTTCTGCCTCCCACATCCACTCACCAAGGCCTGGAGCTGCTCTCTTGCTTTTATTTTTCGCAAATGAACACTAAGAATAGGCCCTGCTCACAGCTCTGTGCCTGAGTTTGCAACCTAGGCAACCCCACCGCCCATGGCACTTCGCTTCTCCGAGGTTTGGGCTGCTGCCCCATCCCCAGTCTGTTGTTTCACCACAGAAATGAGATCCAACACTCCTCCCCCCAAGTCTGCAGGACACCCTGGCATCCTCAGTGCATTCTGGGGCCAGTGGTGGCCTCTAAGGTTGCTTCACCTTCTGGCAGCCCAGCCCTTTGTTCATTAATGAGCCAGAGGAGGTGAGCAGGAAGGTGGAAAGCTTCGTATCTGCTATCACGGATTTACATGAATCATGACTGAAACAGGCTCTGGGGAGCTTAGGAAGTGCATTTTCAAGGCAAGCGGATGGAAAAGGGGAAGGAAAATGAAATTCATGCTTGTCAAGTGGAAACAGAGTGTGTTGAAAGGAACACTTTTAATTACACTCATGAATTATTGGGGTCTGGCTTGGAAGTACACCATGCTCAGGTGGGGACATCTCACTCTGCATGAAGTTCCAGTGTCTGGGGAGGCTTGGTGGTATATCCCAGAGGGTTGCTGAGGTTTGGAGAAGAGCAACAGCCACAGGTATGCACAGGTATGTCATTCAGGCATTGTAGTATTGCTGTTAATCACTGTGATGAAAAAAATCCACCCAGGAAGGCCCACCAAAGTACAGAGAAGCCTTTGGCTGAGCAATGCCCTCCACCTCTGCGGCAACATCATGGCAACCAACCTGCACCAGCCAAGTTCCAGCCCTGCAAATGGGCTAAGGCATTGGTCAAGGAGAGAGATCTCCCAGTGCTGATGTTTCTATGAACCTGCCATGAAATCACTTTTGCTTTTGCAGATGGGAAGAGTAGAGGAGCCAAGGCTGGCATCCATTGCCCCTTCTCACCACCTCACAGAGCCTAAGCATCAATTTGCACTCACTTACATGAACAGAGCCATTTAGACCCTTCTTCCACCAGCTCCATCCATCCTGGCTTGTTCATTTGGTCAGTCCAGGTCTTGCAGTACAGCCCTCCCTGGTGTGACATGCTCCATGTTCCCTGCTTTAATGGGCACAGATTGATGCCTTGCACTGGGTTTTCTGCCAGCCACGCTGCGTGAGCCCATCACATCTGAGTGCTTCAAACATTCCACTTGACAGACAGACTGACAGATCCCAGACAGGTAGATTGCCATGTGGGATTGATCTGCTCTTCTATGCTGGGTAGGTGAGCTTGGGCACAGCAGCTGCAAGTGCTGCCTGGGACTGGTTGGCAACCACATGCATTTGCACACTGGTTGTGTTCCAGTTTGCTCTTCTGTGGTGTTTTCCTGGGGGAGTTTAGTAGGGAAAAAAAAAAGGATTTCTTCTCCTAGAGAGCCTCACTGCTTTGGTCATGTTTCCTCTGTTCTTTGCATAGTCCCTGGAGTGACACAGCCACCAGCACTGGGGGTCTCCAGTGTAGGACATGGACCTTTGATACAGAAGAGCAGAAGCTGAGCAGTCCCTGCTGGTGTTTGCAGTGGGAAATCCCATTCCCTCTGCCAGATGGTGATGTGTGGTGCCATGGCTGGGTGTCCCTCTGCTGGCACTTGTGGCCCCACTGGGGCTCAAGGAAGCCCCTGGCCCAGCTGCTCTGCCTGTATTGTGGAGGGCCCAGCAGGCACCAAGCATCTGCAGTGCTTTGTGGAAAAAACAGTGTCAAACCACAGTTATTGGAGTTTCTGGAAGAGCAAAGGAAGAGAAAAAAACAGTGTCTTGTAAGAGTTCCTCTTCCCTGCGTGGGACCCACCACCACTGCTTACCTCAGAGCAAACCTGAGGGCTCTTCTCAAACACCACTTTGATGCTACAGCCCTTTAGGGACAGTCAGAGTACAGAGCTGTAGCAATGCTAAAACCCCTCTGCAACGTTTTCAAGTGCAATGCAGTGGTGCTGGCCAGCTTAGGGCCATGGAAAACACAGCGTGTGCAGAGCTCTCAGCATCCCTGTGGCAACTCACTGCTTCTTGAGAAAGAGCAGGAACCCTGCACAGCATCAATATCTATTTATTTTTTTAAGAAGGGTGAGACATATTTCTAAATCTGGAATAATAATGCAGAGGCAGATAGGCAGAAAAACACGCACACATATAGAGGAGTGGGAAAGTAGCAGCTTCTGATAAAGCAAACCTCAAGTCAAACATGAAACATTAATATTCATGCTCAGATTCAGCAAAAAAAAGCAACAATGCTGTTCTCCAGCAATGCTCTGAGCTCCAGGACTGCTGACAGCCACTGTGGGGAGAAGAAAGCAATGGAACCTTCAGAAGCCACCAGACTGTGAGCAAAGCACCGTAACAATCATTTCCCATACGGCTGGAATTAGGAATTGGCTCTTTCTGTCCAAATGAACACAAAAGAAGGATAATCATTCCGCTAAAAACATCAGTCTAATTGCTTCTAATTGATCTCCTTGCTGGCAGTCGCTGGAGGGAGGCTCGTGTTGAATGGACCATGAATGCGTTCTTCACAGTTGGTGATTATCAGGAGGCATCAAGCGTTGGTCCTCAGTGCATCCAAGGGGCAGAGGAGCTTTGAGCGTGCTGGACGCCCAGCTGGTGTTGGGCAGAGGTGGGCTACTCTCCATTTTGGGCTTGGGTGGGTGGGTGACCTTGGGGGAGCGGCTGTCCAGTGGAGGTGACAGCAATCCTGCTCCTCATGGGCTTCGAGGAGAACTGTCTGCCTTGGATACCAGTTCCACTCTGCTTTCTGAGCCTTTGCCTTGAGGATGGCTTCACTGAGCTCCAAAAGGGCCAACCCCTACGTCAGTCCCATTGAACTTCAGTTGTACTCAGCTCTTGCAAGGGAGTTCCACCTCCCACAGCCATGCTTGATGAGAGGAGCCTGTCATTCCTGACAAGATCTCAGGTGTCTCAGAAGCCACAGCTTTGCAGAGCTGCCTGGCAGGGTCTCTCCACTTTGCTCTCCCTGGGGTGTCTCCTATGTACCCTCGCAAACTAGAAGAAAAAAGTTACAGATGCAAGCTTAGCACTGAGCTTGTGAGCAAAGACTGTCACCTTCTGAAAGCTTCTTTTTGAGTGGAAACCGGACAGGCATCTCCTCATTTGAAATGCAGAGCACAGAGCTGCATAATTTATCAAGGACAGCAAGAGACTTGGGACAGCCCTGCAGACAAAATGTTTGCTGTTGTTCCTCTCTCTTTCCTCCAGCTTCTCCCTCAGACACAAAATTTGGAGGAAGAAAACAAAACAGTGATGCTGACTCACCTGATCTGTCGAAGAAGACCCACATACAGTCAGGGCTCTGCAAGCCTGTGCTGAAGGGGCTGCAGGAAATTGTGATTAATGCACTGTTGAAGGATGAGAGTCCACACTCCATCCTTCATTTTGATGGATGGATTCTCATTTTGGATCGAGAGGTTTGCTATTTCTTGAGTGTGTTGTCTTTGTCATCCAGCAGTGCCCTCACAGGCAGTGTCCCAGTCTTCAGGAGTTGAGGATGGGATTTTGGGATGAAAGCAGGCTCATGACCCAAGTTTGGTCATGGTATGAAGCTGGGAGGAGTGGTTGACACAGCAGAAGGCTGTGCTGCCATTCAGCCAAACCTGGACAGGCTGAGAGTTAAGCACAGGTTCCTTATGAGGAATCCTTGTGAGGTTCAGCAATACAGGGTCCTCCACCCGAGGAGAAATAACCACACACATCCATACAGGCAATGGGCTGACCTGCTGTAAAGCTCTGTGGAGATAGACCTGGGTGTCCTGACAGCCAACAGCTTGGCTGTGAGTCATCCCTGGCTGCCCCTCAGCACATTTCTCATTGTTTTCTACTGTGAGAGAACTGATCAGCTTCCAATAGCTCCATCCCAGACATTGCATCTTGATGATGAGCTCAGCTGGGGCAAGGAAGAGATGGCGGATGGAAGAAGCCCATCTGTGTGTCTCATCACTGCCGTTTGGAGGGAAGGCTCTGCTCTCCTGCTGCTTTGGTTGGCACTGCTGCTTACTGGCTTTGCTGGGCACTTGTGTTGAGGTGAACTGCCAGGGCCTCTTCGTTGGCAGAATGGTTTTCCCTTAACCACTGTACTGCAGAAGGTGGAATTGCCTCTGAGGTTTGAGAACTTTGACATGAACACGTGCAGCAGCCACAGCTGAGCTCTCAGCATACCCGAAACTAGATGATTGCTGTACTGAGCTCCGCACAGGGCAGAGCCAGTTGAGTGTGAGGTGATGGTCCTCCCTGTGATGTACTCTCTGTCTTTTATTTGGTTCTGGCTGTTGGCTCAAAAAAAATGCAGAGAATTTATTTTTTTCTGTCTTCAGGGCAAGCCAAGACATTTCTAGCAGTAATTACACCTGCTACAAGCCAATAATTTCATTTTCAGTTCAGTTCTTCCAGAGATGCCATCCCACCTGGCTTATGAAGAGCAGTCCTTCGAATAGTTAGTTGGTCCAACTGCTCATTAGTCACCTTGTCAGAAAATGGCATCATCCCTGGAGGCAATCAAGATCAGGATGGACGTGGCTCTGAGCACCTGATGGAGCTGTGGGGGTGCCTGCTCACTGCAGGGAAGTTGGACCAAATGGCCATTAAGGGTCCCTTCCAACTTCAACTACTCTGATTCTACCAATGAATCTTCATAGAGACATTTCTGGACCTCAGAACAAGACAACATCAAAGCTAGAGGGTGGACTTCTACACAACAAGAACTGGGTGCTGTGAGTTCTTTCCTACTTTCTGGGAGGTGCCATCTCCACTGCTGAAGAAGAATTAGCTTCAGCCACCACCACCATTGTCTGTAGTGTCCTCCAAGTGAGATCAGCCTTTGGCTGGGAGATCAAGAGACACGAACACAAGCTAAAACTTTCTGGGAAAACATGGAACTCATCCCCCTCTACTCAGCACTGGTGAGGCTGCACCTCGAGTGCTGTGTTCAGTTTTGGGCCCCTCACTACAAGAAAGACATTGAGGCCCTGGAGCTTGTGCAGAGAAGGGAAACGAAACTGGTGAGGGGTCTGGAACACAAGTCTTATGAGGAGAGGCTGAAGGAGCTGGGATTGTTCAGTGTGGAGAAGAGGAGGCTCAGGGCAGACCTCACTGCACTGTACAACTTCCTGAAGGGAGGCTGCGGTGCAAAAGGGTCTGGCCTCTTCTCCCAAGCAAATAGTAGGACCCGAGGAAACGGCCAGAAGTTGTACCAGAGGAGGTTTAGGTTGGATATTAGGAGAAACTTTTTCTCTCAAAGGGTGGTCAGGCACTGGAATGGCTGCCCAGGGAGGTGGTGGAGTCGCCGTCCCTGGCAGTGTTCAAGAGCCGCCTGGATGAGGAGCTACGAGAGATGGTTTAGTAGCTTGTGGTGCTAATAGGAATGGGAGGGTGGTTGGACGAGATGATCTTGCAGGTCGTTTCCAACCTTGTGATTCTGTGATTCTGTGAGATGCACCTTTTGCCTCTGTAATTAATTTCCACCATGGGCCTAGGAGGGAAAGCTGTGAAGAGGACACTGGAGTTGCTCAGGAGGCAATTAGGGATTGTCCTGGGGGAAGAAAGATATGGGAACTGATGAGTGTTGGTGGGACAAATGGCCATTTCCAATTCCTGACATCCGTCTGTTTATTTAATGTGCGAGTAAATGTGATGGTTATGGTGGGTAGCGTGTGTTGGAGCTGCTGCCTGCTGCATTAATGTGCCAATAACAGCGTTTTATGGTAGGAACATGGCCACGTGTCATTAGCAAATAGAGCCTGGGGTGAGCTGGGCGGTGCAAACTGCTCACACTGCACTGCAGCAGAGAGTCAGGACCTGGCAGGACTTTGTGTGAGCGTGGGTGAGGAGACCCGGATGGACTTGGGCATGTGCCACCCCCCTGCCTGCTCCATGCCATCTGTGCAAGCACCAACACCAGACGTTGCTTGGAGAAATTGCTGCCAAATGTCACATGCACAGAGCCCTCCCCAGCGGACAGCAGAGCGATGCTGCCTGCGTGAGCGTCTGCACCGGGGCGTTTGCTGAGCAGGATGCTGGAGCATGGAGCAGAGCTGTGCGTTGGAGCCACTTCTCCCTGATCCGTACGCACCAGCCCTTCCATCCTCATGGTGGAACACCATTTAGGCCTTGGGGTCTGGCTGTTGCAAGCACGCACATCAGCTTCTTTGGGACCCAGTCCCTCCTGCCTCAGCAAGCAAACACAGCACAGAAAAACCCTCACTGGGGAAAACGTCAGATGTGCATTTAGCATCGGGGGCTCCTGAGAAGCTGGCAGCCGCCTGTCAGCCCCCACGCCAAGCAGTGCTTGAAGTTAATGCCTCCCGACGTGGAGATGAGAAGAACTCTGAAAGCAGAAATTAATAAAAGCGATGTGCCGGGAGGGAGCGTGAGCACCGCGGTGACAAGGAAGGGGCTTTTTGATGCTATCGAAGCAGAAGGAGAGACAGCAGCAGCAGAGGATATTAAAAAGATGAGAGGAGAGCTGAATTTGACTGGATGGGTATGATCAGGATCAAAACGAATTAAGGCTTTTTACAACGCGAGAAAAAAAGTTTCAGCAACTGAAAATAGTGGGAGGAAACCTTGGGCTTCCTGTAGACAAGCTGGTTGTGTGAGATAGGGGGAGAATTCACCTCTCCTGGAAAATAATTTGCTGTTTTGGCGGGTACTACAAAAGCAGTACTGACAGAAAGATGGGATGGGAGAGCCTGCAGGGCTGGCTGTTGGAGGGAGGGAGATAAAAAGCTCTCCGAAGGTTTGCTGGAGATAAATGGTGAAGAAAGTGCTGGTAGGTTGTTCTTGAGACAGAACAGTTCCTGGAAAAAAAAGCGGCAGTTTGGATGGCTGCTCTTAGCAAACATAGAATCACTGAATCCCAGAGTGGCTTAGGATGGAGAGGAACTTAAAGATCACCCAGTTCTGACCCAATTGCCACGGGCAGGGTTGCCACCCACCAGGTCCCTGTGGATGCTGTCCCTTCCTCCTGCTGGGTCAGCTGCACCACTCAGCTCAGTGCAAACAGTGCTCTTGATGCCATCATCTACACTGTTGATAAAGATGTTGAAGAGCACCGATGCCAAGATGGACCCCAGGTCATTTGCTCATCACCATGGTTTTACTGGACTGAACTCATTTGAATGGCCACAGTGGTAGAGAGCAGGAGGGAAGAGCTGTAACACATTTGGTTTCCTCTCCACCACAAGAGAGAGATTCCAAAGTGGAGCCCATTTTGATTTGGTGCACCTGGAACCTCAGAGCGCTGCCTTGAGTCAGAGAAGGGGAAAAACAACAGGGAACAACAAACCTGAGCGTGATTTCACAGCTATCTGGATCTGGGTGCCATCACTTTGCCATGCTGAGCTCTGCCTTGCACACAGACACCAGAGGGAAAGATGTGACGGCCGCACATGTGCGCATGTGCTTTTTAATTTTTCAGGACTTGTCAGCTTTGAAGGGAAGACTGGGAGATGTAATAGCTTCGTCGTGTTCCTTTATCACAGCAGTGACCCTCTGTTTTAATTTCATCAGACAAACAGCACATCTCCATCATACACTGAGTCCCAAGAGGGGCTGGTTCTGCTTCATGCAGTGGAGAAGGCTGCATGTGAGCAACCAGGCTGGCTGCAGAAGGGAAATCCCCTGGGAAGTGCACTGCTGGAAGACGTGCCTGTATGCAGTAGTGGGTGCTGGGGGTGGCAAAGCTAAGATTTAAAGTTGAGACCCATTGGTCTGCCCTCCTGCAGGGCTGTGCTGGTGAAGAGGCTTTCTGTTGTGTTGCCACATTGCAGCAACAATAACGTGTTTGGATGAGCAGCTCAGGATGATAATCACATCCATCTCTTCCTCTTGCTGGAAAGGAAGACATGCTGGGAGGGTTTTTTTCAATTATTTTTGCAGCACACCATTATAAAAGGGAATGGGAAATCCTGCCACATCCTGATGCTTTCAGGGTGTTTGCAGATCGCAGCTGGGTGCAACTTCACCATGCCATTCCATGGCTCAATTTATGTCCTTCCTCTCTTTGCTTTTCAGTAGTTCTTCATCTCCTCTACAGCAAGCTCCCTCTCCTCCCACAGCCATGGGGAGCTGCAGCAGCATCCACGCTGCCAGCGAACAGCTGGATCAGGGCACAGCATTGCAGGGCACAGCCATGAGATCTGCACTTGTTAGTTTTGATCCTGATGGGAAAGGACAGAGGGTTTTTTTAGTTCTCGTTTGCATTCTTGCAAGAACCGTGCAAAAAGCAATGCATCCTCTACTAGGGGGCAAATCACCCTCTCTACACCCCCAGCATCACTCGAAAGCCCCAAGAAATGCTATCATAACAATAGTGCACGATTCCTCTTTTCAGAGCTCTCACTGCAGCCCAAAAGGTTTCATGCTGGTTGACCCCATTGGTTTGAGCCTTGTTATTGCTGCACCCTGTGTCCTTGTGCCACCTCCAAAACCAGCAACCCTCAGACATTCACAACCTGACCTCCCTGTCCATGGGATGAGCCAAGTAGAAAGCTATTTTTGTGTTTGAATTCTTACTCCTAGAGATTTCCTTCCAGCGATTCCAGGCTCTGGGCATCTCTTCATAACAAATTCCTCCTGGTAAGCACTGAGGCTGCCTGCAGCCTGCACACTGTACATTTGTTTCTGCTGTTGTAAGGCAAGAAGAAAGATCTTTGCTTGCTTTGTGGAAGGCAGCCCTTGTGTGAGCAGCTGGATGCACAAAGCTCAGCTCTGCTGGGCTGCAGCCCCTGGTGCCTGCCCCGGGTGTGAGCTCTGATTACCCCAGCTGGGTCACTGGGGGCATTTCCTTCTTGTTTTTTGATTTTGGCCTTTTTTTTTTCCTGCATCCTTTCACTCATTGTGAGAATTATGAAGGTTTATCATCTCTGTGTTGTCTCTGCTTTCATAATTCTGCAGCAAGGCTCCCAGGAAAGGATTGCACAGGGACTACAAATGCATCAACTGCCTTGTGTCCCAAAGGGCGTGCAAGAGGTCCTGACCCCATGGGGCTGTGACCATACAAAAGCTCTAAATGATCTTTTCACTCTCTGATGCCATCCAGAAGGAGCTGGGCAAACACTTTTAGGGAACGTAGCTCTTCTTCTCGGCTCTGGTCACCACTAGGAGCAAAACTGGCTCAGGATGGTAGGATACATGCTGCCTCCAAACATGGTCTGCTCTGAAAACCAAGCCTTGTGTGGAGACACAGCTTTCCTGCACTGCAGCGATAGCAAGGACCAGGCTTCTGGCAGAAGCCATTCTCTGCACGAAGCATGAAATCTGCCTTCTTAAAAGTTTAATGCCTCCTGGGCTTTCCCTGAGTACTGAACTGCCTGGGATGTTGATTGGGAAAAAAATATCCTATCAAAGTCAAATTATGAAAGTAGTGCTTTCTCTTCTTTCCTTCCACACTTATTTATTTTTATTTAACATGGGACATGGAAATGTCGTTCTTCTTTTGTGATTCAATCCTTTCACGCTCAAAATTTGGACCTGGAGGGTCCGAATTCATCTTCCATGAGATTGTTGATGGGTTTTGGCTGGGGTTTGTTTTCAGCCACTTTCTTCTGCTCATCTCCACCAATTTCTTTGGCTCCATCCTTTACACACTTCAGCTTCAGCCCATGAGGTCTCATTCTGATGACTTTGGGAGTGTGTTTTTCCTTAGTGTTCTTTGTGCACTGAAAATCCTGCTCTTTTCCCTTTTTACATGTGATCCTACCACTGAC
Organism: Lagopus leucura; assembly: GCF_019238085.1. Lineage (NCBI taxonomy): Eukaryota > Metazoa > Chordata > Aves > Galliformes > Phasianidae > Lagopus > Lagopus leucura. The sequence continues at coordinate 1,120,904 of NW_024962305.1, read as the reverse complement.
TCTGGGCCCTTGAGGACCCCAGGCATTTATTCAGATGTCTATTAGATTTCAATACCCCTTTTTTAGATGTCAGTTTTCCCCCTTGAGTTTATGTTGCCCACTTTGCCCCTGGGGTAAGGGATGTTGTCTACATGCAAGGGGAATCTCAGAGGAAGGAGATACAGCACAGAAAGTGGTGAGACTAAGGATGGGACACATCCTCCAGGAGACAGCAGATCCTTCTGGCCTGAAATCCACCTGAAGGCATGGGCATGCTGAGAGTAAAACCAGCCCCATCTCATGCTGCTGTATCTGATGGAGCTGTAGATTGGAGGCCAGACTCAGTCCAGAAGATGCAAAGCATCAAGGAACAGCAGATACAGCAAGCAACACCTCTGCCCACGGTGGAGGTGGGAGCTTGGTGAGCCATTCCAAGTCCCCCAGATGCCTTCAAGGTGGTTTTCAACGCCTTCTTTAAGGCTGATGGAGAACCTTGCAAAGTCTACACCCGATCTGTGAGACCACTGCATTGTGGGGTGGGCTGTAAGGAGGCTGGGTCTGGTCCAAACTCCTTTTCCATAACCAAGCCTCCTGATGGCTGCAGTCTCCACTCTTTTATGCAAAGCTAACAGGTGAGAAGAGCCCATAGAAATGATGCTGATGGAACCAGCTCAGGAAGAGGCAGAGCCAGAAAATGTTACTAAATCCCCATGTTCTTCAAAACAAAAACTTGCCCAGGGAAAGTTTTACTGGGTCCAGGCAGCAGAAGGCTGATGCCCACAGATTTTCCCAATAGAGGTTTTTCTATGCTGTATCAACTGTTAATAAATAATCAGGAAAGCTGTTTTTCAGTGAAAGGATAAGATTGCCAAAAAAGGCACAGCCACCCAGAATAGAAATCTGCAGAATGATTGCATGCATGGAGCTGCTGTGTGTGTCCATCACGTCTGGCCCTGTTCTGCAGACAGCATGCACATTGTCTTGCATCACAAGCAGACAGCGGGGCTGTGTCTTTTACATCCCTTTTCCTTCCTCTTGTTGAAATGTGCTCCAAGCCAGCACAGGGATAATTTACAGCAAATAATTTACCAAATGCTTACAGCTGCCTGTTCTGCTTGGCAGATCCTCTTGCACTTCAGCGTCGCTGCTGTCTGAGATTGCTCAGCAGGTTCGATGTTCCATTCTTTTCCTCAAGTAATTGTCATTGCTTGTCCTGGTTTCTAATCACAGGTGAGCCCCATACAATGGGGCAATGGGGTTTTGCATTGGCACTGCAACCTCTCCCCTGATCCTTTCTCCAGGGACATCCTTGAGCACTCAGCTGGCTCATTGAGCTGGTTGTGTGAAGCTGGTCTTCTACTGAGAGCTGCCACTTGGCCTCAGGACTCAGGGATGAAGACACTACCAGTGTCCTTTTTAAGGGAGGGCTCGGCTTGCTTGTCACTTTATTCTTTCATTACTCTTTTGAGCCATTTCAAAATGATCAGTGGGGGGGGGGGGGGCACAAGGTGGAATGAGCTGCCAGTTCAGCAATGCTTCAAAACTCCCAGCCCCATCTGCATGGAGTTTCACAGAGCTGCTCCCCCCAGATGCTGAAACTGCCTCTTGGAGGGAAATAACTGCTCCTTGAGCAGCATTAATGAAAGAAACCCGATATTTTGTGGCTCCCTGCCCTCTAGCCCTCCAAACCCCTTTTGCCTCCAGCAATGCATGAGCATCTGCCATGTCCTAGGGCGAGCTCCCAGCCTCAAGTAAGGGCTGCTTGGATCCATGTGCATGGTCCTTCAGCCCTGCTGGTTTGCTTGTATTAATTCCAGCGCAGCCTCAAACTTGATCTCTTCTCCTCTACTCAATGGCAGCACTTGTGCAATGATCTGAGTTATCTCTGAGAGCCCACTGCTGAATTTTCCTAGAAGTGGAAGTGGCTCATGAATTTGAAAGCTGCCAGGGGTGACGCACCAACAGACAATGAGCTCTCACAACTCATCTCTCCTCCAGAGAGGGGGTCAAATTCATTATTTTCTATTGCATCTTAAAAAATACTAATAATGCAGCAATCATTCCCAGTTTCCTCACTCCATCCAGGCGCAGCACGTCTGTGTGTGCCACATCTGCTTGCAGAGCTCGGTGGGGATGAGTTAGAGCTAGAGGAGAGCAAGAGGCTGGTTATTGGGTTTAGAGCATCCTCCAGTGGGGACCCTCTCCTGGGGATGTCCCTCGGGGCTTTTGAAGTGGTGGGACCATGGTAGCAGCACCAGTGAGAGGATCCCATGCCTCTCCATCTCTTTGCCATGCAGGTGGTGGGAGCAGATTTGTGTGAGAATCGCAGTTTTCTTTGCACGTTTCCAGGCTTCCTCCTGAGCGTTCGAAGCTGTGAAGCGAATGTCACCTTCCTTGCTTGGGAGGTGGGAGGAACAGGAGGAGCCCAGTATGGAAGGGGTATGTAAGAAGAAAGATCTGGTGACTGTTAAAAGCAATCTTGTGTTTTTGGGCAAGGTTGCTGCTGGGTTACAGAGCAGTGGTGAGCATGGAAGAGTGCCCAGGTGTTGAGCAGCTGGGGAAAAACCTTGGCTTGGTATGACTGGGAATAGATGGATGATGTGCCAGCATCTCCCTCATGGAAAATATTGTTGAGGGTGGGAGGGGGGGGGTGTGGGACGGACAAGGGACTGGGCAGGTCAGACCGTACCTGGCACAGCAGCACCCAAAACAAATCCTGGGGAGGGCACTGGATTCCTCCTAAGAGCTTTCCCATGGAAGTGTTTGAGCCCCCAGGGGATGAGCACCTCCTCATGGAGTTCCTCTCTTGTCACTTGCTTTGGGACTCCAAGGTCTGCGTAAAGAAACACTGGGAAGTCAGGAGAGGGGATTTGGGTGAAAGCATCATGATGTCAGGGACAGCATCAGGATAAGGAGAGCATCTTGAGGTGATTTACAGATCAAGGAGGTGGTTGGCAGAATCAGGAGGTGTGTGAGAACATCAGGAGATGATGTGAAAGCATCAGGGTGAAGGTGAGAGCTTCATTCTGTGTCCCAGCCTTCTGCAGCAGGTGGACCAATGCGATGCTCACCCTGCAGAGTGGTGACCCAGGACAAATAGGTGTCCCCACTTACTGGGCAGTGATCTTGGTCCTAAATAGGAATGACTGGTGGCACTGGGAGAGTTAATGGTGGATTTATCACCTTGAGCACAAACAGGGAAGCATCAGGACACGACTCTACTATCTGCTGAGGAGAATGCAGAGGAACAAACCAGTTCTTGAATTTCCCAACACCATCGATGTATGACAGACTGGTATTGTCCCAGGAGAAAAGCAGGTAAAAACAGGAAAAATGAATGTGAAGAGAAAGGAAGAGGATGGGAAGAGCAAAGAGAGGGCAAAGAGTACTTCCAGCGTGATGCCAGCACCCAGTCTGAGATTTTAAGGCAGGATTGAAGTTAATTTTGCCTTGGGCTGCACCCAAGCCCCGCAGGTCCTGAGTCACCTCCTGAAGGCAGCTCCTGGTGGAAGCTTCACAGGAGGGATGGATTCCTGTTTTACAACTTGCATTAGAGCTGTGGGCAGGTGGGCATCACTCACAAACCCCCCTGGGCTCCTGCAGCAATGCCACGCTCAGGTCAAGCCAGCACAGCTCTACTGCCTGCTGCCATTGAGATGCCACTGAGCATCACTTAAAAGCTGGGCTCTTTATCAGTGCTTAATAATACTGTAGAGAGCAGGCAGTTAAGTTCTCAGCCACCCCAGGACATGGCAGAACGTTCTCTTTCTTCCAGTATGAATTTGGCTTTGCAGCTGATAGATAAGACCGTCAGAGTCAACACAATGTGCATTGCCTTTAATCAATTGACATGCTAGATCCTTGACAGAAAAACACTTTGTACCCAGTGGTAATTATTTGTTCCCTGCCTGTCTTGGAGATCACAGCACTTCCAGTGTGATAAACGGATGAAATACAGGACTTTTTTTTTATGAACTATTCCTCAGTGGATGAAAGTCAAAGCCATCAAACAGCTGTAAGTGGAAGAGTGACACTGCTGCAGAGACCTGAAGACCTGGCCAAGATCTGGTGTGAATGCCCTGGAGATGAAAAGGGTTTGTGGGTGTCTATGGCTGGAAAAACTGGGTACCAATCCAGCTTGCAAGGGGATAGGGTGACACCAGCAAAGCGTGGGGGTCTTCACTTCTAAGTGTGACTCCTTTAATGCTCTTTGCATGGTCTTCTCCATCAGCCAGCTCTGAGTGCTGCAGGGATGGGGCAGCGCTCTGGAAATGTTGTGCTGGGAACATACTGAAAGGCTGGTGGGGCTGAGGGAGCATCCTCACTCCCAGGCAGGCTCTTATTTGATTGCATTTAGCTTCCCCTCTGCCACGACCTCCTGTTGTGGCTTTGTCTGCCAAATTAAAGAACCTTTTATTAGAAATTCCACTACAGTGGAATTTATGGACTGAGGGAGCCACCTCTTCACCTTCCCTCTGTTAAACGAAATGACTTGAACTTTTGTGTTCTGGCAGGCGGTTTGCCAAGGCTCAGCCCTCCCCTGCAGCTCTCAGACCAAGGCTTTGCAATTTACAGTCCTGCCTCCCTTTTAGCTGCTGCCTGCCCAATGTTTCTTGTGTAGGATTGCTGCATTCTGCAGGAACGTAGCACAGCACGAGGCTCTTCGGTGTGGGATATGTTGGCCACCAGTGAGATGCTGTGCTTGGATTCCTCCAGGCCATCAGCACCACCAGTGAAGAAATCTTGGTTGTGGTTTTGGGGCAAAACTCATGATGGGGGATGGGAATGGGGACAACTTCTGGGAAACCATCAGTGTTCAAGCTGCTGTGAGTTGAGATACAGACTGGGTAATCAAACACATCTTTTAGGAAATGGCTACCTCAGGAATTCAGCACAGAAGCCCAAGAGCTGAGGTTTCTCAGTCTGCCTGGTCTGGAGGTACCCTCGTCCAGGCTTAGCTGTCAGCTGATGACAGTTTATCTGCTGGAGCCCACTGCCATCATCTCACTCATCTCTCCATCCTCTCTGGGTGCCACTTTGTGAGCTGCTTTTGCATTTGGGGTTTGGATCCTATAATGTTCCCATTTCTCCTGTGGACTCCAAACCAAAGCAGGAGATGCCCATGGGCCTTCAAGCACAGAGATACAGTGCAAAGGGCCAGCATGGCTGTAAGGCCACCATGGATGTAAGGTCACCATACATATAAGGCCACCATGGATGTAAGACAACATGGATATAAGACAACATAGATAAGGCCACCATGATTCTACGGCCACCATAGATGTAAGGCCACCAAGGATGTAAGACCACGGTGCTTGTATGGCCAACCCTCTTCCCAGCCATTAATGAGTTTAAGGGATAGAAAGACCGGTTCGTACAAGGAGCTCAGACCAGACAGTGCTATAATGGCTGCTTCAACCCTATGCACGTATAAGAGAGATGTCACAACGAGTCTCCTTGGGTCAAGGTGGCACAAATCCCCTTCACTGACCTAGAGGGGACCACAGGGATTTTGCAACAGGAGATGGAACTTGGCATCTCTGCAGCTTCACAGCTGTGCTGCTGTCGAGCACTTGTTAGCAGCTAATGGCTGCTGGGCATCCCATGGATAATGACCATGTGGCCTGAGTCCACATCTCAGGAGATAATGAAACTGATAAGACCAAATGGGCTCTTCAGCACACCCCTTGGAGGCTGTGCTCTTTGGGAGCAATCAGCTGCTGTTCCATGCCAGCCTGCACGCTCAAGTGGCTTTTCTCTCTAGGGTGGATCAGCAAAACTCTCCGCAGCACCTCTGGGCAGCCCTGAGGTGTCCCATCTCATCAAGCTTCAGCAACGACCTCCAATGGCTCTTTACCAAAAACTCTTACAAGAGATTAAATTGCCAAGTGGGAATATTTATATCCATCCAAATGACTGCAGGAGTATCTGCTGCCATTAACCCTTAGGAGGCAATATCCTCTGAACACTTGCCTGGCAGGCTGGAAGAGATTGAATTGGAATCTCCAGGTCTGAAAGGACTTTGCCTGCCCCTTTTCATGGTGACATGAAAAGTGCATGGTGCTGAGGCTCACGAGCTGTATATTTTGTTGGGAGCCTTATTTTTTGTGTACGGGAGAAAAATATTGAGGGGACTGGTGCCTAACTTTGGCTGTAGGGCAAGAGAAGGTGAAGGAAAATTCAGCCCAAATGTGTGTGGAGATGTATTATAAGGATCCTTGGTGCCATGACTTGGGGTTACTCACTGGCTGGTGAGTAGAGCAAGGAGCTGGGCTGCAATTCTGTCCCTGTGTTCACCCAAGCAAAGCTCCTATTTACCATCCAACCAGTCAAAGCCACACCAAAATCAGGGAGAGGAGTCAAAATGGTGCCAAGTGTGGTAGGGTGCGATGGGAGAACGTGGTTCAGGGTTTGCAGAGACAGAGCTTGGCTATCCTGAGTCATTGCACTGAGGTCAGTGCCACCAGTGGGGACCTGGACTGGGCACCAGCTGCCTTCATTCCCCTTAAGCATACACTCATCACAGCAGATTTTAGAGACAACGTGAAGGGTTTTGTGTCTCCTGTGGTCTGGAAATGGCAATCACCATCAGCCAGGAGAGCTGCCCATGTAAGCCCAGCCCTATGTCAGAAGCTCTTCATGTTGGTCCCACAAAGCCAGGACAGATGACGGGGCTGGAAGAACGGGGCAATTATTCCCAGGACAGACCCACCTTGAACACCCTTGGTTGGTTTCTTGCTTGCTTGCGAGGTGGTTGGATATTAGAAACAATTTCTTCTCTCAAGAAGTGGCGATGCATTGGCACAGGCTGCCCATGGGGGAGTCACCATCCCTGGAGGTGTTCATGGAACGTGGAGATGTGGCACTTGGGAACATGGTCTGTGGGCACGGTGGGATGGATTGGGGTTGGACTTGGGGAACCGACAGGTCTTTTCCAGCCTTCATGGCTCTTTGATTTTATGATGGCTCTGTACTCTTCCCAGGGCAAAGTGATGCTGTCAGTCCCACAGCCAGCTGCAGACCCAACCACCACACCTCCAGGCTACAAAACCAGCAGGGTTGGGAGCTTCCTGAAATTCATTTTCTCTCTTTTTTGAGGGGAGAACTGCATCATTTTGACCCAGTTCCCTTCCACCTCTTGGTCAGCGACACATGAGACTCCAAGAGATGAGCAGGATGCACAGCCAGTGCAGATGGGGATGTAGTAGGGGACTAAAGGGACTTGGTGCCCACTGTGCACTAAGATCACAGAATCACAGCATCACAGAACTGTAGGGGTTGGAAGGGACCTCCAGAGCTCATCGAGTCCAACCCCCTGCCAAAGCAGTTCCCTACAGCAGGTCGCACAGGTCGGCATCCAGGCAGGTCTGGAACATCTCCAGAGAAGGAGACTCCACCACCTCCCTGGGCAGCCTGTTCCAGTGCTCCTCACCTCCCTGTACAGAAGTTCCTTCGCACATTGGTGCAGAACTTCCTATGCTGCAGTTTCCAGCCGTTTCCCTTTGTCCTGTCTCCACTCACCACTGAAGAGAGTCCGGCCTCGCCATTCTGCCCCCACACCTCAGATACTGATAGACCTGGATCAGGTCCCCTCTCAGCCTTCTTTTCTCCAGGCTGAACAGACCCAGTTCACTCAGCCTTTCTTCATAAGAGAGACGCTCCAGAAGATGAAGGGGGAAGGGGCGAGGGAACGGGGTGGGCTCATCCTAGTGCCTGCCTCTAGCCCAGACTGTGCTGGGGGCTCCAGCTTGGGGTGGGGGCAAGGCAGAAATGACACAGCCCGGCCATTTCCACAAGACCAGCTTTAATATCAGTCATGAGAACGAGGAGAAAGCACAGAATCCATTAACAGAAAAAATAATGATAATAAAAAATAAATTAAAAAAAAAAATTAAACACGCACACACACACACACACAAAATTAAAAAAGGAAACTTCAGAAACCCACCGCCCCGTGCCCACCCCTCCCTCAAACCTTCCCTCCCCCCCCCCCTCCCCCAAGGACTGTCCAGGCACTGCAGATGGAGGAGCACGACACAGCAGCCGGGTGGGGACGATCCACCGAGAGCCACACGGTTGCCCCTCCGCAGGGATGCTCACCTGGGGGTGTCGGGCAGCGCTGAGGTGGCCCGGCCTCGGGGACCTGGCTTAGCTTAAGATTCATCACAGACTGACACGAAGGACAAGAACGTAAGAAGAATCCAAGAGCTGCGACTTTTTGTTTCTTTATTCTAATTCAGCCTACGACGTTAGTAATGGTGATTTCAGGGGATGGCTGGGCCCGCGAGTTCCTTCTTGTAGTGAAAATCAGAGACTGTAAAGAGGAACAGAGCTTATAAAGACAGCTAGGGATATATTGCCGTAAAAAGAACTGGCATGCAGGTGCTTTGTACATTTGGCAGTATGTGAGGTGGCGGGGCTTCTCAGTGTTTGTGGTGCTGGTCTCTGTGTTTTGTACAGTTCAAAAAGGAGCTGCTGCCTTCACAGCTTGGAGACAACCCCCCCAGAGGAAAGGACAACACAAGTCAAGTCCAAGGCGCCTCTCGCTTGGTTTTGGCAGAGTATATATATAATATATATATTTATTATTATTTTTTTTAATGCATAGCGATTTTCTTCCTGTTTTGTTTTTTTTTTTTATTATTATTTAATTTTTTTTTAATTAATTTATTTATTTTTATTTTTATTTATTTTTTGCCCCCGTTGCAAACCTGAGCTCGGTCCCTGCTTTCCCGTGCAGTTTCCCTTCCTTAGGTGTTGGCACTGTGCAGAGGTCGGGCGGTGTCAGCAGGCGATCTCCTCCAGTGTTCCCAGGGTGGCCTGCAGTGGCACGTTCACAGTGTGGCTGATGGTTTCCGAATGGTTTGGCATGGGGTCACAAGTGCTCTGCGATGGAGAAACGGGACGGGGTTACCCCGGGGCTGCTCTCCACCCACTGCCTCTCCTCGTTGGCACCGCTAAATTCCTTTGCTACGGAAGCACGATCAGTCCTTGGGAAATAACGCAGTGATGGGGCTCCTTACCACGTTTTCATCATGGCTCCCTTCCTCTTCCTCCTTGCCAAGTAGGTCTAATAATTTCTCCTTGATCAGCTGCAAAAGAGGGAGGGTTGGTTAATCATAGAATTCGGTGATTCTATGATTCTAAACCGGGCAGGATGAGGTGAGCAGAGCGCCTTCTGACATCATGGAATCATAGAACCACCAAGGTTGGAAAAGACCTCCAAGATCATCCAGTCCATCCATCCAGCTATCACCGACAGACCATGTCCCAGAGTACAACATCTGAACATTTCCTGAACACCTCTACAGGCAGTGACTCCACCTCACTGAGCTGGCCAACCCTCCCTTGAATTTTTGAGATTTACCATAGAATCATAGAAGCACCACGGTTGGAAAAGACTTCCTAGACCTTCCAGTCCAACCATCTGCCTACCACCAATATTTCTCTACTAAACCATATCCTTCAGTACAACACCTAAAAGCACGGGGCAAGAGCTGGAGGGGCTCTGGGCTTGGAGGACCCAGATTCAACGGGAAGGAAGGAGAAAATCTTCCAGAGAAAACCAGCCCATGTGTCAAACCTCATTTTTTTTTTCACAAGAAAAACAACGAAAAGCTCCCAAACCTCAATTTAAAAATATCTATTTGGGAGTTTATTGAAAATGTCAGCTATGTGAACACAGCTTCCCCTTGCAGCCACGGCTCCTCAGGAGCTGCTGCTGAAAAGCTGATTTGATTTTCAAGGGAAATCCCACAAAGGATGAGAAGGGAGTGCAATTTTTTTATTTTTTTATTTTACTGAAAGCCTTCCACAGGGAGGAAAAAATAAACAACAACCCAAAGAAGCAAGCTAAAAATGTGAGCAACTGGGTCAGCTCCTAAGGAAGCAGTTCCTACGGCATTCTCCTGATGCTGGCAGGAGATGCTCGGTGGGATGCAGGACTGGCTGCACATTCTGCCCTGGTCCAGGACTGAGCAGCGTGACCAATGTGAAAAGCCATTCCTAGGCTCAACCCTTTTGATTTTGGGTAAGCTAATAGAAAACAATCCATTTGCCAGCATCCATTTGCTGGCAATCTCAGAGAGTTTGCAATGAGTTCAAGGTGCTTTGAGCCCTGCCTTGCTGAAGCCCTGAGCAGATCAGAGCTATTTGAGGCATTTTATTCCTGCTCTCCCTGTCCTGTGTGGGTCAAAGATCCATCATGACCATGAAGGTGAACTCGCTGTGCAGCCCCAGGTGTGCATTAGGAGATGGGATGCTCTCTTAAGCCATGTTTGCCCAAAAAAAGAATGAAAGAAAGAAAAAAAATACAGCATGAGGAAACTGTTAGACAAGTTCCATAAGCAGATATCAAACAAAGGAAAGAAAAAGAGAAGAAAAAAGTCCAGACCTGGCAAGGTTTCTTATTACCTTATTCTTATTATTCTTATGAAAGAAGCCCAAGATAGCTGAGAATAGGAGATTTTAATGAAATATGGTGTGAATTCAGACTGAGATATAAACCAAGGCACCCGGCTCTGTTTGCACACCCAAGCCATTATTAGCTTTATGCTTGTAATCTTCTATCTATTTTACTGCAGGATAATGCCACCAAGTGCTAACAGCCATCCAGAAGGAGCTGTGATGGGGAATGACTGCCTTAAAATGCAGAGCCAGCATCTATAATAAAATTGAAGAGTTTTTTTAAGGATGTTCCAGCAAGATTGAAGCAGACAACATCCCCATGCACCCAGCTGGCTCAGCACACATTGTTGTGGCAAATGCCACAAACAACCTCTAAATACAATATCCCGTAGGATTAATAATCCCCAGTGCCATCATGATAAGAGGTGGATGATGGAGGTCCAAATTACTGCAGATTTCAGTACAGAGAGACTAAAAATATTGCATTAAACCCCCCAGTTTGGGTTGGGAAGAGACAGATGTGCTGAGAACTGCCTCTCCCCAGAGGTGTCACATCCCACTTGTAACTGTGCCATAAACTCATTCTTTCCTGCTATAAAATAGGGCCTGCAGGTTTGGGTTCTTGGGGTCATCTCATTGCAAACAGGGACCAAAATCCCAGAGGCTTCTGCAGGCCCCCCAGATGCTCAGTTTCCCCTTTACAATCAAAAGCCATGAACCTGACCCCCAACATTAACGCTTTTGCAATATGGTGAAGAAGAGTGGGAAATGAGATCCTGGAGGAGAGAATGCTCCAGGGAGGGTTTGTTTGGCTGGAGGTCTACTGGAGGTGAATTATATGGTGTAATTAACTTATAATTCTTATATTATAGTCATTTATAATTAATTATAGCATTAGTTGAGCACGTTGGGCATGGAGGGTTGTGATCTGTGCTGGCATCAAGGCTTTCAAGCCCAACCCCTGCCAGGAATAAGGTGAAGGCAAGGCACTTACCTCGTATATATAATCAAAGAGCTCTAGTATAGTGAGGATACTAGCACCAATAAATAGCCCCATCTGGCCTCCAATGTCACCTAGGAGAGAGAATAACACGCTGATGGTTTTACCAGAGCAGCTTCATCACCAGCCTTTTCCTTGACCGAACACCTCTACTGCCCAGCCTGATGGGTCTCAAGCACTTAAATCTTTAGCCATCACCCACAAAGCTTGACCCAATTTGAAGCTAAGCAGCCCAACAGCTCCCTGACCTTCCCCATTGAGCTGTGGGGCAGCATTCAAAGGCAAAGAGCCCAGGGTCCTGGATGGCCCTGCTGGAGATTAAGATGGGTTTGGAGCAGGTAAGAGGTAGTGGGTAGAAGGTTTTAAGAGATAGCTTTCTCCATACTGCCTTCCAACATGAGAATCACCACTGAGAGCATCCATTGCCTGCTCAACCCGAATATCAGGGCTTTGGTATCCAGCTAAGATGGGGCAGCTCACATTAACCTCTCATGGGTGACACATGGATTAGCTGTCGTCCCTCAGATCGTGGCCCCCGGGACCCTCCCCAGCTTGGTGTCAGAAGGAAAAGAAGGGATTGAAAGTGTAGTGGTCAGAAATGTGGTTGGATTTTGCTGGGATTTCACAGGATGCACTCACTTGTGGCATCTGGCTGTCCCATAAATACACCCAGCTCACACAGACCTGATAATATACCCCGAGTCCTCCTTACCAAGTAAGGCTGCCACTTCATAGGCTTTCTTCTGCTCAATTGTCTCATAGTTGAGTGCCTCAAAAAATATGTCCAAGACAAGAATATTTTCTCTGTAGAAAGAGAACAGCAGCACCAGCCCATCAGCCACCACTCTGGGACAAGGAAAAGATAAAGGGATCTGGGGGCTTTTCCCCCACCCCCTGTCCTCATCACTCTTTCTGGTGACCTACAGACACCAGGAGGCCAAGGCCGTACTCTGGGAGCCTCAGCACAAGCTGGAGAACTCCTCTCCAAGATCTCTGCTCAGGATCTGAGCGCTGGATCTCACTTTTATGGTAAGAGCAGAAGTCTGAACGATGATTAATAAGGAATAACTCTTGCTGTCTCCATATGGATAACAACGTGCCCAGGACTGGTAGAGGCCCAAGGTGTCCCAATAGCTCTCCTGGGATGAAAGCAACCCACACCTCATCTCTTTGAGGGCTCACCCTAATCCCCCATGGAGGACATACGCCCATATTGGCAAGGTCTAAGCACTTGTGGTTTAAATGGCAAACAGATCTTTACTTTTCACCCCCCCCCCTCCTTCCAAACGAAGGAGTTCTGTTTTCTGCAACACTCACGAGATATATTTTTCTGATTTGTTGAATTTCTTCTCCAGGTACTTGGCTGAAGTCTTGCTGGGGATCTTGACCATGGAGAGCTCTTTGTTGTACCTGGTCAGGTTACAGGGTGTCCTGCAGATGCAGTAATTGCTGTCTTTTTCAGCAAGCAAACCTGGAGAAGGTGGCAAAGTTTATCTCAAGAGTTGGAAATAGGCAGGAGATGTGGACCCAAAGGTCACACAGCCCAGAAAGGAGCCAAGCAGTCAGATCTCAAATGAGAAGAGCTGCAAGAAATCCTGGCCATTTCTTTTCCATTTTATTGTAAGCCATTCCTTTTCCATTTTATTGTACGCCATTCATAGCAGATTGAAGACAGGCTCTTCGCTGGAGGCCATGCTCTGCTACCAGCATCTGCCTGGGGCTGTAACTCATCTCATGCTGGTAACATGCCAACCCTTTGCATGCATCTGATCCTGACAACAGCACTCAACCCTGGAGTCTCCTAAATCCCAAACTAGAATGCGTTGCTCCCTCTCAACCCCAACCCAACTCCAAATCCAAGCTCAAACCTAAATGCAAATACAATCCCAAATCCAAATCCAAACTCAAATCCAGCTCCAAATCCAGACCCAAACACAGACCCAGACCTAGAAGTGCTTCCCTCCTACACATCTCAGGGTGCTTGTCATCCTGATTCTTGCTGCCTCGATGGAACCATAGGACAGAGGAACCTTTATCCTAGGGAATATCCTGCCCTCCCCAACATTCAGATCTTATCAAAAGCCATTTCTGGGCTGTAGCTGTTGCTAATGACCCCATCCAGAAGGACACAGGCTGCTGGAAGTCCCCCCAGCTTGGGACTCCCATGACATCCAGAGACATCTGCTGGTACTCACCAAGCGCAGGCTCTGCACATTCCTTGTACTGCTCCGGGGTACAGAAGGGAGCATCCCCTGCAGGGAAAGAACACATCCACCACTGTTGCTAGGGACTGGTGACATGGAAGCTTTTCAGCCCTGTCCTGTCCCCCTTTTCAGTCCCAAAACGAGCTGAGGGCAGTGTGGGGACAACAAAGAAATGCCACCACTGACTTGACATTTGCAAAGCAAGCCAAGGATGGGTTGGGCAATGGAAGGATTGCAGCACCCATCCTACCTCTGCTGGCTCTGGGGGCCTTTTTTCCAAGTCACAGAGTCACAGCAAACATCACCCAAGGTTGCTAATCCAGGGACAGAGAGGTGTTACCAGAACCATGGCCCTCTGCCACTCCTGCCCCTATTTCAGGGCATTTCACAAACATTTCTAGCACCCTCTTCCCTTTAGGACAAGATATTCCCAGCTCCTCTAGTCCCAGGTCCCTTGGCTGGTGGAGGCTGGGTGGATGGAGAGGAACACTGACCTGGCATGTGAACCATTTTGCAGTTGCAGTTTTCCACAATATACCGCGTCTCGCAGTCGATCCTGCAAGCCGTGATGCTGTAAACGGGAAAGAAGTCTAAGCCCATGTCTGACGAGCGACATTCACCCCACGGCGGAGGCAGGTAGGTCAGCTGCAAGAGAGGGAGGAGGGGGTGTCAGGGGATGCAGCATCTCCTCCCCCCTACCGACAGGAAGGAAAGGGACCACGCTGGCTGGGGAGAGGGGTAACTCAGCTTGCCTAGTCCAGCCCAACCCCAAAAATTCCAACACGAGTCACTCTCAACTCCAACTCCCAAATCCGCCCATGTTGATGCCTAGTGGTCCAATCCTTCATCGTGATCTTGGAAATGGCATTAAGCAATTGCACAAATCAGTTTCTCATACCCATCCTCACCCTCCCAGCGACTCTTTTTTGCCATAAGCAAGACACTGCGCTGCAGAGCTCCCCTCCAGTCCAGCAGCAGAGCCCAGCAGAATGGTGCACCCCCAGCAGGATGGTGCACAGGGGATGTGCAGCACCAGGCATTCTGCAGGACCAGCTTTAAAGGAGCACTTGGTCCTTTCTCTTGCACCATTGGGAAAATGCTTCTCGTGCAGGGACTGCTGGGGAGGCTGTGACTTACAAATTGGCTCCAATTTGCTGAGAACAAACACAGGGTAATCAGCAGCGGTGTGTGACAGCTCCTGGATCAGCCTTATGCTCATCTCATGGGGACGACGCAGGCAGTGCTGGTGACATTAAGGAGCAGATAATGGAAACAGCAAAATTCCAGCAAAGGAAATGTGATTGCTGTGGTGCGAACAAACCTGGGTCTGCACTGTTCCTTTCCTCACATAGGCACTTTTCACACTGACACAAAATGCACCAGGTGACAGCCTTACACAGTAGCACCAGCTTTGAGAAGAGGACAAGTCAGCAGTGCCCTTTCCAAACACCTCTGCAGCAAGACACAGTGACCTCAGCCATCCACTTTCCTTGCACCCATGCTGCTGACGACCCACCTTTGCACATCACCTTGCATGAAGCAACCCGGACTGCTCAGTAGTAGTGCAATGCAAACCCTTCTGTTGTTACCACTTTATTTAGCATAAATGCAAAGACAAGAAAAGCAGAACACTGCAGTCCACCACAGAAACCTTAATTGCAAGCCCAGAACATGCTGGAGGAAAAACAGTCGCTCTCTGGCCCCCGTGGCCAAATCTACCTTGTTTGCCTTCTGTCTGAAGCTTGGCAGGCTTTCCTATTTCTCTTTATCTTCGCTAAATGCTCTGCAATACTTTTTGCTAGAGAGCAGAAAATAGCACTTCCCTAACCCCTCCTCTGTGTTTTAAAGCAGCATCCAATTTGCCATGCTTTGCTCGAAACACTGAACGCATTGTGCTGGCAGAGCACGTTGGCTGAAGAGAAACACTCGTTTAAATATGTAGTAACATTAATCATGTTCTAAAATAAATATGTAAACATATGGTGATGGACTACAAGCCTAAGAACTAGGGGCTAGGTGTGAGGTGCTTCCTTTGGGGCTATCTGGGGGGTCTTCTGGAGATGTAGGGGAAAGAGAGTCATAGAATCATGGTTTGGATTGGAAAGGAACTCAAAGATCATAGAACCATGATATCATGGCTTGATTGGGTTGGAAGGGACCTTAAAGATCGAAGAACCATGGGATCATGGAACCCAGTGTGGCTGTTTTGGAAGGGATCACAGAGATTGCAGAACCATAGAATCACAGCATGGTTGGGTTGGAAGGGACCATAACGGTTGCAGAACCATGGAATCATTGCATGGTTGGGCTCGAAGGGATCTTAAAGCCCATCTAGTTCCATCCCTTGCCGTGGGCTGGGTGCCTCCCACCAGCTCAGGCTGCCCAGGGTCTCATCCATGGCCTTGGGACCTCCAGTGATGGGGCACCCAAACTTCTCTGAGGAACCTGAAAAGGGGTGAGTCACAAAGTAGAGCCATGTTGTGGACCCTGAAGGATGAATAATGAGCCCAGGAACCCTTCAGGTATGGGCCTGGGGTGATTACAACAAAGTTGACATGACATGAGCCACGTGAAGCCCATGCTGTGCTCCAAGTCTCTTTTGTTGGACCAGATGATTTAGTAGTCTTTGTCAACCATAATGATTCTATGATTTGTGAGATCTCTGGTGAGAGCTGAGCCCCAGCTCACCTCCAAAGCACCTTCAGAACATTTGCACCCTTTCTGCACCAGCCTGTAGTGCTTGAGAGAAGGTAAAACGTCTTTGGCTTTGACTTCATAACCAATCAGCAGCTATACTCTATATTGGGCTTCAATTGCAGACAGGGAGAGAAAGAGATGTTGTGAAGAACTTGACTGGTGGTGAGGGTGGAAGTAAGGCAGAGCTTGGAGAAAAGGCCAGGCTTTGGAGGGAGAATCCAGCCCTCTCCAAATCCAGTCCTACCCCATGGCCCTGGGCCCATGGGCTCACAGCTCAGCCAAGCAGAAGTAATTCTTTCTCTATGAACAATTTTGCCACAAAAAGTTCCCACCCAAGAATGTGGAGGTGCTTTGCTCACCACTTTGATGGTTCCCAGTTGTTTCAGTCTCTAACCTGCTGCAGGTTTGCAGGACCAGATGGAACCATGCTCAAGATAGCCCTGCAGAACATCCATCTCCCAGCCAAGCCAAGGCTCCCAGCCATGATAAGATGGCAGTTCCAGGTCTTCCCCTGCATAGGACCAAGGAGAGACCCTAGACAAACTCAGAATGAAGGTGAAGGGATCTCGGTGTAACAGTGAACCCTCCTAGGCTCTGGTTGCCCACTAGCCAGGCAAGCACAGAATCACTTGCTCCCTTCCCCTCTCCTGTGAGCATCGATGCTGCTATTAAACTGCTGACAAAAAAATAACTTTGCAGCATTGCCTATGGGCACTGGAGTTCCCCAAATCCATCCAAATCCACACTGCTGCTCACTTCAGGGCAACAGCAGTGAGAGCAGCTCAGCACAACACACAGCGATCTCCGCATCCTGCAGGTCCCATCTGAGCCACAGACAGCTCCCAGGTGCGAAGGTGCAGCCGGTGAAGGCTGTTCCCATCTGTGGAACCAGCAGAAGAACTGAGAATAAAAGCAGCTCCCAGACATTTGCAGCATCTCCAAGAAACAGGGCTGGCTCTGAAGCGGGTGGTGTTGGAAGTCTGCGAAGCAACACCTCTGAATGAAAATACTGAGAGCGTCTCTGCAACAATAGCAAAGTGTTGTTTGAAGAGGATCTTTTCTCATTTGCTTTACACTTGCTGCATAATAGAGTACCAGATGCCATCATTTAGTCATCCGCAGCGGAGAAAGGGGCCCATATGTTGCACGTTGTATGATAAAGGAGAATAAATAATCACAGGCTCAGATGGAATCAGCTCTCTTCTGAGCACCGCTACACACAAATCTTCTAAGCCCTGTAAATTTTATTCTGAGATGTAGGTGACAGGAGCAGGAGATGACGGAGTCGCCATCAGACACTGAGCTTACACAGCTTTTGCTCAGCCAGCACTGGATGTGAGCCACGGTGTTTGTGAACCAGCACCGCGTCTGCAGGAGCTGCACGGGCTGAATGCTTAATTAAAGCCAGCTTCATTAACAGAGTTAGGTCTTGTTCCAGAGCCAGGACCACAAGCACTATCCGCCCATGACCTGCATTAGCACAGACCTCATGCAGTGAAGCAAAGCTGGCTTGCTTCTCCCTCCAATCATGGGGTTCCATTTGCTTTGCCCACAATTTACTCCTTTCCAGCTTCCCCAACATGCAGCACACAGATCCATGTGCCACCATACATTCCAGTTTTTGCTCTCAGTGTTAAGACCCCCCCTCCCTTGTGCAAGTCAACAAACTTCTGCCTCTCTGAGGGACTCATCAAGGGCTATTAGTGGAGCTTCCATTGTAATTACAGCTTCAGAGGCACGTTGCTTCCCTTGTGCTCTGTAATTTGTAATCAGAAGTGAATCCTCAACTGATCAGCACTACACATGGGCGTGGGACCTCTCAGGAGGGGGCAGGTACATCCCCAGGGACTCAGCTCTGTGCTGCTCCCAGGCAGGGCACATCCTCAGAAATGTTCCCTGAGAGGAGCCCCTTCAGCCCCACAGCCACGCTGTGCTTTTGCAAGAGTGCACCTTGCAGGGGAAGGCTCAGATCAAGAGGGCAAACGCTTCTGCAGCACACAGCTCAATCCTGCCAAAAAGCAATGGAGCAAAATCTGAAGTTTCTCCCATTGCAAGGCCCCATCCGTGCTCCCGTGAGCACTGCAAGCCCTTTGGTTAGTGCAAACTCTGAGGTTAGTGAAATGGTGAACCTGTCTGCAAAAGCATCCTTCCCTGCAAGCCCCTGTAACCCTCTCATTGATGCAACTGGTGCACTGTCAGGGCTGCAAATTCACGCAAAGCCTTTGTATGCACAATACCTGACCCTGGGGTCTGCCTGGGCTGTGCAGTGCAGACACCTGGATCTCCAATGCACAGAGCTGACAAAGTTAATGAGGCCATCACACAATGCTGCCTGCCTTACTTGCTTTGCTTTCCCCTCTTTTGTGCAGTGCTCATTTTTGCCCCAAATGCAGTGAGCAGTGGGATTTGGTGCTGGACCAGAAGCTGCCTTGGGATGCTGAGCTGCTTCCCACCACCAGCAATGAGCGACGTCCCTTAGAAACTGGAAGGAAAGGATGAAAAGAGCAAAGCAGGAACAGTTTCTGCCCTCAGTTCAGTGGCACTGATCCATCATTTTGCTCCACTTTCCCAATAGCTGGAGTTCAGCATCAGCCCCTAATTGAGGCCGACAAACGCGCATCCCCTCACATTCGCCGTCATTAATACTTAATTAATTAAGTGCTCGTTAAATTGCCTTGATTCCTGCTATTAGGGGATTGCAATGAGTGGTTGCAGTGTGGGAACGTGGCGAAGCTGCTTCCAGCCCTGTTTGCAGCTGTGCTCTGCCATAAATCTGCTTTGGCTCAGCACCACCCGATGTCACCGCGCTCCAGGCACATCCAGAGCCACCAGCCCACCACTGGAGCTTGCAGCCTCAAGGCAAGGTGTGTCTGCTTTTGCTGCAAATGAAATAATGACCACAAACCTACGTTCTTTAATAAGACATCAAATGGCATCAACTTAATAGATTTTCAATCCCAGACAGCTTCAACACTTGTAAAATGCTTAAAAAGCTCAGTGAACACGCTGCAGGTTCCTGTCTCCATCTCCCAGTTAATGATGCTGGAATTTCTCTATTTATCGCCTCCTGCCCAGGCAGGGTGTGCTGTGTGCCATGCAGCTGTTCTTTCCCATTTGCACCAATAAAACTCTCTTGACTGACAAGAGCTTAACCCTTCCAGCAGCCTGCGGTGCTTGGCAAGGGTACACAGCCCTGGATTTGAATGATCACCGGGAGAAAACATTCATTTGGGCACGCTGTGATTTGTGAGCCCCTCCAGGTTCCCTTTTCCCTGGGAATGATTTTGCAAAGCAAAAGTCATTGGGTGGCTGCTCCACGTGTTTTTCTCCCGTGCTCAATGAGCTTTGCCTTCTGCTTACATTTTAAATCACAGAATCATAGAATCATAGAATGGTTTAGTTGGAAGCAACCTGAAAGACCTCAAGATCCAACCCCATACTGTAGGCTGGTTGCCCCCCACCAGATCAAGCTGCCCAGAATCCCATCCAGCCTTGAAACCCTCCAAGGATGAAATGGCAATTAACTCTGCAATCAAATGGCAATTAGCTCTGCCTTTTCCTCCTTGGCTACCTCCTCCACCAGCAGAAGTATTGCTTCACATTCCACTGGTCAGTGTGGGCTCTACTTGACCACGTTGGCCAACCTCACACAGGTGCCCAAGCTGGAGGTGTGTTGGATTTTCTGGAGCTCTGCTATGCTCAGAAAGTGGTTTTCCATCTTTTAAAAGGAAATCTATCTACTATCCCTGTCACAAAGCAAATGGTGAACAGAAACTGTTGACCACCATCCCATACACACTCATGACGTGCCCAAAGAGTTTCTCTTACCAACCTCCTTCCCAAAGGAGCCCTTTAAATTTCTCTCCATCTTCATCACTCTTCAGTCAGACTCATTTCCACTGCTTGCTCCAAGCCCATTTCCCCTTGTATCTTTTTAGGCCAAATGCCATTTTTCAAGCAAAACCACACAGTTGCCCTACAAAAACATCCTTGCAATGGCTTCCATTCATCCTCCTTGATGTTTTTGCCCTCGCTGGCTGCTGGCTGGCTTCTTGCTATTTAATTGATTAGAGCCCAATGACAGACCGGAGGAAATCAACAGGGAGAGCGCGTGGGATTGAGGGAAACTGAGAGCTAACATTTCCAGGAGGAGGTGTAAGACTGTAGGTAGAAGATGCTCTGAGTGAGCGTTGGCAAACCGGGGAAATGTCACTTAATTGCTCCCAATTTTCAAACGCAACAGCCTACGCCCTGTTTGAAAATAGGAGTCAGCACTGCTGGACCCTGAGCCCCATTTCCCTGGCTCTGTAATTACACTTTGTGATCCTGCAGTTGTTGGTAGCTGATGCTCTCTGTCCCGTGCAAACATTACAGGGGGATGAGTCTCCAAGGCGCACTAGAGCCCTATAAAACAATATTGCTCTGTCTTTGAACCTGTTGCTTAATTGAAGCCTCTTAAATTTTTACGGCCAAGTTGGCAGAAATTGCCATTTTAGTGTGCTTTTCATCTTCCCTAACGCACAGCGCCGGTGGCGTGGCAGGGAGCAGCAGTTACCCATCCCATCCATGGGTGATGCAGCAATGATGCCATAAAGCACAGCTGGGAAAATGGGATGAAAAGATGGCAAAGCCAGGAGGAATCTGTTTTTGTTTTTTTTTATAATGGATCAGCCTTCCAAAATATGAATGCCAGTGTGCATTGCAACCTTTCCAATGCTATTATGGCCACATGACATTAGAAGTCTTTTCCAACCTTAATGACTCCTTGATCCTATGGTACACACAACGCAAGGTTTTTTTTTTTTTTGCAGGCTCACCCAAAAGTGCTGGGAAAAGGGAAATTTGGGGATACACCCTCACAAAACCAGCAGCAGGGACCTGGAGGGCACAGCCCTGTGCACGGTGCTCCTGCCCTGCTTGGTACCAGCCTGCCTGTGCCTGCAGCCAGCTCCTGTGCTGCTGCTCCACATTTGGCTCATTCATGAGAAAACAAACCTTACTCATTAGGCTCACGGATTGCCATAGAAACGGCTCTCCTGCGTGGCCGGAGCATCTCTGCTCTGCCCCAGCTCTTCCAGCTCCCCTCCTCATGTAACACAGTGTAAGACCCCCAGGAAACAGCAGCCAGTCTCACATCTCTGTGTGAACTGCACCAGCTCCCTTCCGAAATCACTCAGAGAGGATTTTTGACGCCCTCCATCAAACCACTCCCATTTTAATTGCCACCGCACTGCCTCCAGCAGTGCCTGAGCATTGGGGAGCTCTATCCTAGCTCCTAAATTCCAAGTAATTAGAGGAAATTGCTTCAGTCTGACATGTCCACAGCAGAAAAACACAGCACAAACAGCTTTTATGGAGAACCCCCTGCTTGCACTGCCTTTGCTTTTGCTGACTCAGCAAGCACAGCTTGCTTGCAGTGTCCCCATCTGCAGTGCTCCCTGGATGCTTTCGACACTACTACTGCATTAACACCACCAACCTGGCAAATGTTTCTTAAAAGTCACTCTGCTGGATGGCTCAGCTGCTGCAGAAGGAGGAGAAAAAGTGATTTTTTTTGTTGCTTCTTTCGACTGACAGCTGGTTTTCAAGCAACATTTAAGGAGATCACACCGTCATGGTTTGCTTTTGACCATGGTGATATAAAACATGCAGTTTAGGACTGCAATAATGGGCTGGACTCAGTCTTCTGGGTGATGTTCATGGGGTTTTCCTCCTTTTGCTCTGACTTATGGAAGGAATAGCACATGCCCACCCCAGGCGTGGAGGTGAGGTATTAAGACTCAATCTGGGCCCTGAATCAGAGATGCTCATTTGGGGTGGTAGGCGTAATTAGACAAGGCAGGGTAATAAGAGAGGGGTAATTGGGGGCTAATTAGACAAGGCAGTAGCATGCTTGTGCTGCAGTGTTTGTAATTAGTGGTTGCAATTAGGCTATAAAGTGACCTTATTGTGTCTCATGAGCTAAGGCTTTGTGGTACAATCTTAAACCTGTTCCAGGATGGCTGGCACTGAGCAGCAATGCGCCCTGCCCTCTGCCAGCGCTGAACCTGGGGCAAAGCCCACAGAAGGAGAGACATGCTTTGGCAAAGAGCCTCCCAAATTCTGCTTCACTGCCATCTTCCTTCCTGAAGGAGGGATGTGAGGAGGGAGGGTTTTTATTTCATTTCTTTTCTCTCAGTTAGCTGTCTTCCTAACACAGTCCCTTGCAATCGCTTTTTCTAATAGGAAGAATGAAAAATAATTAAGGTTGGCAGTAGGAAGGGTAGCATTAGGAAAGATTTAGAGCAGGTCTCAGCATTTATGCTTATTCCTACCTAAAATAAAGTCCTCGAGGTCCTCGCTGCAGGCTGTGAGTGGGCTCACCCAACTGACTGGCTGCTGGCTGTAACCCAGCAGGTCCTCTGGGGCAGCACAAAGTGACTGCCAATGGATTTATGGAAGGGTAGGGGATGAAGAATGCCTCCCATGGGTCTCCAAGGCCGTTTCCTCCAATAGCTGATGCATCCAAACCCACCAGCAAGGTTTGCCCAGGCCATGCAGCATCTCAAGAATGAGTCTGGGGAGGTTGAGCAGCACAAGGACAGGGCTTGGCTTGTGTATGGCTGGGACACAGATGGGGCAGGAGCTGTTCTGGACTTCAGCAGGTGCTCACTGTGCCCCTGAAGATCCCTTTGCCTTCACTGTCACCAAGGTGTTACACTCCAAGCGAGTGCTAATGGAGCTGCTCATTTTCTCCAGCCCACCAGACTTCTCACAAGACACAGCAAAACATTGCTCTGCTTTAATTGAGAAGACTCCACCTGGCGCCCGCCCACCAGGAGCCCACACCCTTCGTTATCTCTGGGCTGAGCACACACAAGCACGTTGTAATGAATGAGCCTTGCTGAAATGCTGCAGCCTCCAGGTGTATTTTGGTACCCAGGGCCAAGGAGAGATGCCTTGGCTTAAAGGTATAGTTGGTGGTGACTTTGCTGAGATGCTTAGAGCTGAAGTTCTGCAGCCCTGATCTCTGCTGAGGTTTGATCACAGCAAACCCTCCATGAGAGTCTGATTGCTTTTCTCAGTTTGATTCATAGGATAAAGAATGTTGGACAAGAGCACTGAGATCATCTACTCTAACCATCAACCCACCGTGCTGCACTGAGAGGAGGCATGAGAACAGGGAGGAAAAAGAAAGGCAATGAAGCAGGAAGGTCAGGAGCAAAGGCACTATGGCCAAAAATAGTGGGGAGAACATTATTTTGCTCCCCAGCTTTCCAAATGCCTACCCAGGATTTGGGTCTAATGACGCCGTATCACATTGCATCCATCTGTGCTGTGATGTGCCACTGCTGGGATGCAGGGATGGTGATGCACCCTGGGCCACGAGCTTCCCACCACTGGCCAGCATAAGTAATGTGATTGTTTTGGTGCCAACCTGAAAGGATTCATGCTGCTCTGCTTAATGAAACACACTCCTCTGGTCTCATTTAATCTCCTTGGAGCATGAGAGATTTTAGAAGACAGCAACCTGTCACAGTGGGCTGGATGGTACTCAGCACATTTAGAGACTGCCACAGGTGAACCACAAACACCAAAAAGCCAATCAGGGATATTACTCCCTTCTGTGACTCAAACTGTGAGGGTTGTGGGTAACGTATTGGAAACAAGAAGAGCTGTGCTCTTCCCAATCTGGAGCAAGGAGTGAAAAAAACCAACGTGTCACCTCTCAAGGAGCATCAGTACATAGATGAGACCCACTGGAGGCACCTCGGTGTGCAAATGAAATTTGGGACTTACCCTTTGCTCTTGGGTGGCCACAAAGGTCTGGAATCCAGGAGCCACCCCGAAGCCGAGCTCCTGGACGAATGGCGGCTCCGACTGGCTGTGGATCTGAACTTTGACTCCAGCCTCGAATGTCGTCTCTTCTGGAAGAAGAAGGCAGGGGATTAAGCTGGGATTGGTGGGATGGTGCCATTGGGGACTTTTGTCTGGTCAATCCGTGCTGCTCAAAAGGAGATACGCAGACAGGAGAGCATTGTCTGGCTAATGAGGGGCTGGGCATGACGGAGGGAAGCACCAAGGGATGCTTCTCCCTGTTGGGATCACAACCGTCTGCTGGCTCCTGGTCCTTCACTGCTTTCTATCCCAAGGGCTTGATGTCAGCCTATGTCAGAGAGCTATGATTTCTCCATACTTTCAAGACAAAAAACAGGAGGTGACACCCATTTTCTGGCTGCTTGTTCTCAGAATTTTAAATGCACTCCCATATGACTAAAACAAATACACTTTTCCTTCCCAAAAAGTCAGTTCTAGTATCTGTATGGTCTCTGATACCAAAAGCATGGGTGCACCCAACTCTGCTGCCCCTCAGCCTCATCTCTGGCACTGACACATCTGAAGCCTATTGGAACATAACATGGACAATGAAACAAGTGTAAAATCCCAAGCTTCAGTTGCTCCAAGCACAAAGGCCCTTTGCAGCTCACGGGCTCAAGCTCATGGTGCTGTTATGGGTTTCCTCACTTTGGCTTATGTGACATCCTCACATCTTGAGCTCCTCTTCCACTAAGCCAACTGATAACAGGCTTTCTGAAGAAGCTAAGTTAAAGGATGCAAGTCAGACCTGACTGTGCTGATCCAGCACTTTGGGCTCCTCTATCACACAGGCATCTTCCCCCACTGGGGCACAGAACTGTCTTTGGCTTTGCTGCTACAGCCTCACATCCAAACCAACTACAGGGAGCATGTGGGTTTTTAGAGGTGGGGGCTCACTGGCAAAGGAACTCATTAGCTATGCATAGTATGGTCTAAACACACAGCAACCCACTGATAGGAATCCATGCCTAGGGCCAACAAATGCTGCCTAAGCATCTGAAGAACTTCTGTTTGGTGATGAGTCACTCTTTATTTTCTTTGCTTACTATTTCTTGGTATTTTTCTATTTTATTATGCTTCTCAACTTTTTACCAGCAGTGTATCTGATCCAAAACACTGCCAGAAAACCAGAAGGAAGGAATGTCAGCCCCAGACCTCTTTGATAGCTGCCCATCCCTCAAGGTTTCAGCACTCAGCTACACAAAGCCATGGCCAAACTGATCCAGGAAGCCCCTCCTGTGCCACTGATCCAATGATCCCCAATCCAAACACAAACAACTCCATTCACCTTTTGGGAACAATCAGCATCAAAAAGCCCTACTGTGACTGTGAGGTTGCTTTACTCATTGGCCACTTGAATCTTAACACTCCGTGCCCACAGCATCCAGCGCTGCTTTCTGGCATTTTATCTCAGCATCCTTTACCAACCGAGCAGTTGGAGCAGGCTAATAGTATTTATTAGCATTTAACCTTTTTAAAGCTCAGCTTTCCTACCTCCAAAACAATTTGCAGATAAATAGGATTTATTACATCAGTTTCCTCCCCAGGTCTCGCATACTCTTGCTAAACCCAGGTGGTCAGCAAGCTGTCCGTGTGCCTGGCTCCAACCACTTGGAGTTGGACTCTGAACCAGCTGGAGGTGTATTATCTGCATCACCACTCACTCTTAACCACACGTTCCCATTGATCGACACCTCCAGCACTTGTGCTAATCCTGGCATTGGCTTTGCAGTACTCCTCTGCAAGGTAATTGTGTATTTTTACTTCCATGTGTGACAAAATTGCTTTTAGTACTAAACAGTGTCATGATGGGGGCATGGCAGCATCACTGCTGCACGCTGGGGTGGATGAGCAAGCTGCAGGTGTTTCCCATGTAAAATGCCACATCAGAGCAATAACGGCATAGAAAGGATGAGTTTGTTTTGGATAATGCTGAACTGAAGTCTCATGGAGCAAGATGGGATGTAACCACAATTGCCTCCACTTTTGCCCAAGACACAGTGACCATGATCTGAATTATCCCTGCCAACCTCTCGTGATGGCAGTTGTCGCAAACAACACAGCCCTATTACCAAGACAAGGTAAGGACGGGATAAGAGAGGATATGGAAGAATGGTTTCAGACTAAAAAGTGAGAGAGTTAGGAGGAAATTCTTTACTCAGAGGGTGCTGATGCCCTGGCACTGCAGCCCAGAGCTGTGTGTGCCCAAACCCTGGAGGTTCCCATGGCCATGGGTGGGACTCCAGGCAGCCTGAGCTGCTGGGGGGCAGCCAGTCCACATCAGGGGTGGAGCTGTGGGGGCTTTGAGGTCCCTTCCAACCCAACCACGCTGTGGTTCTATGAAGCCTATTACCAACAACTACAATAAAAACCTGGTGTATTTGCCTTTGCCTTGTTCTCCCATGATTTGGCTAATCTCCCTCCAAGGGACACTGGGTGGATGTTGGCATACCCAGGTTCCCTGTCTGGCTGCTCACGTCCTACGCTTGCCCACGCACACAATCCTCACTGAAGATCCCCTCCCCACCACCACCTCCCCAAAACAGTGAGAGGAAAGGAGCATTCCCACTGAGCCTTTGGGAACACCCAGCATCCTCATCCACCCCATCAGTGCCAAGGCAGCCATCTGCCAGAACCACGGGCTTCCACCCCTTCCCATCGCCGCCTCCCGCTCCTCCCGATCCCATTATTTCCACGTGACGCCCACTCACCCAACCCTCCCCAGCTTTGTCTGGTGTTGATCCCCTTCCAACACTTCCAGGCGATGCCATATGCTTCCTTCACTAATTACCTGACAAGTTGGAGGAGAAAGCTTGTATTTAGCTGCACTTGTTGGGCAACGGGAGCTGTTTTGTCGAAACACTTTCGGTCCGAAATTATTCTGCCCATTTCTGCATCTGCCTCACATTTCCCCGGGTCAGCTCTGACTTAATTCCAGGCATTTCCCCAAGTGCTGTGCACTGCTCTGTCTCCGTGGATAAACCACTGTGCATCCAGAACATGAGCAAGCAAACAAGATATGGCCCTGCAAGTATCTGCAAAAGACTTAAATGTGACAGGCTTTGCAATTTAACATAGAAAATCCTGTCTGGAAACCATTTGTAATCACGCACGGGGAAGGGAATGGATTTACTACGTTGTAGAACAAAGTCTGGTTTTAAAACAAACAGTTATTAATTTTCGTCGCTGATAAAAACAAGAAGAGCAAAATAAACAGCGCTGTTCAGAAAGGCTGTCAGAAGCACGAGAGCATTCACAGAATCATAAAATCACAGCATCACCAAGGTTGGAAAAGGCCTCCAAGATCACCCAACCCAACTGTCCACCTGTCATTGATATTTCCCCACCAATCCACGTCCCTTCATTGCTCCTTCTGCAGGAAACACAGGTGAGATGAAACTACTGAAAACCTTTGGCTGGCTCAGGTGCCAGAGAGATTTTAAAGACAAATTCAAGGGAATTGAGGTTTGGTTTGCACTGTATCATTTTTAGACCAATTTTGTGATTTTGGGAAGCCCGAGCAGAGACCTTCATCCCATCTCTAATCCTTTCTTTTTTGAGTGAGCAGCACATATGCATTTATTTCTTCATGCAGCCCATATGGGGAATAGAGAAAATCCCCTTAATGACTGCCTTTATAAATACATAAATACATATTACTGTACATAGGACAGTGTTTCCAAACAAATCCTGAGCTGCTCTTTTTGCTGAAGGATTGCAGTAGCGTTAATTAAAGCGGGGATGAATTCAGCACGTGCTTCAGGCTGGCTGCACAGCAGCGCGTGCTGCAGGGTGCACAGCTTTGGAAGTGCCCTCTGCTTGGAGAAAAACAAGGCAGATCCCACCTGGCTCAGCTTGGTCCATGGTTTCTCAACCATGTCTGTATTAGTTGACCTGGAGGTTTAGATTGGATACAGCACAGAGCTAGGAGGTTTGGTTTCCCCTCGGATGCTCCTCATTCTTTGCCTCAGTTTTCCCATCTGTAGAATGGATGCAGTGTTGCTACTGAAGTTACAGAATCAAAGGGGTTGGAAGGGATCTCAAGAGATCATTGAGTCCATCCCCCCTGCTAAAGCAGGATCCTTACAATAGGTCACACAGGTTGGCATCCAGAGTGGTCTTGACTATCTCCATAGAAGGGGATTCCACCACCTCTCTGGGCAGCCTGTTTCAGTGTTCCATCACCCTTACCATAAAGAAGTTCTTCTGCATGTTAGCGCAGAACTTCCTATGCACAAGTTTGAGGACAGCACTCCTTGTGCTGTCTCTACACACCACCAAAAAGAGCCTGGGCTCATCCATTTGCCTCCACCTCCCTTCAGACATTTATAAACCTATCCTCTCAATTGTCTTTTCCCAGGCTGACCAGACCTAGGTCACTCAGTCTTTCCTCATACAGATGATGCTCCAGGCCCTTTACCATCTTTGTGGCCCTTCGCTGGACTCCTTCTAGGAGATCCCTGTCTTTTTGGAAGTGGGGAGCTCCAAACTGGACACGGTACACTCAGTGTGGGCTCACCAGGGCAGAGCAGAGGAGGAGGATCACCTCTCTCGATCTCCTGGCCACACTCTTTTGAATGTAACCCAGGATCCCATTGGCCTCTTGGCCACCAGGGCACATTGATAGCTCATGGCCAACCTGTCATCCACCAGGACCCCCAGAGCTCCTCTCTCCAGGTTAGTCCCTAAACTGTACTGATGTATGCAGTTATTCCTCCCCAGGTACAAGACTTTATGCTTGCTCTGGCTAAAACTCAACAGGTTCCTCTCCGCCCAACTCTCCGGTCTGTATGTTGGTGGGCTGGAATATTCTCCAGTGCCTCTTCTACACTCTGTAAAGCACAATTCATGTTGCATGGCCATGTCCCTGTCACCACCAGCCTAGTGTCCCCATAAATCCTTCAAAGCATTTGTCAGACAACACAGAAACATGGCAGTAGGAAAAGGAGGAGAAAAGAAAAATAAAAGGGGAGCATGTGCACAGTGAGTAGTTTTGCTCAAGGGCTTCTTTCATGGAGCAGAGCAGCACATAAACCTGTTTGCTGGGATGGGTCGGAGCAAAGATGCTGATTGCTTGCGGTTGTTGTATTTCTGGTTGGGTTGATGGCACGGTGATGGCATGGAGGTGAAGTGCCAAATGCATCTGGGAGGCTCAGGGGCACTGGCTGAGCATACTGGGCTCATTGCACCCATGGAGCAGCTTGTAAGGGTTTTGCTGCCACAAACACATTGTGCTCGTGCACAAAGCTCCGGCAAATGCGTAACGCTCTCACATTTTTTGCTAGACAAAAATGTATTGATTACATACACTTAAACAAAAAGCCATGGGAAGGTAAGTCCTGGAAAGCTGTACTCAGCTGAGCTCAACAGGAAAAAATATGGAATTACATAGAAACCCATTTAACTACAGCAAAACCAGCCTTGATCCCTTGTGCATGCTCTTGTTCCCGTGGACGTGTTGTGTTTTTCTGCAGTTAAAGTTGCTTGGTAACAAGATGAAGTGAGGCTGAAATAAGAGTATTTGCAGTAGGGTTTTGGGGGGGGGGGGGGGGGGGGGGTGACAACATCCGCCTGACAGGCGATGGAGCCAACACAACTTTCGCACAATCTCTAAACATTTGTCCTGCATGTTTTGCTATTCTGGGCTCTGCTTGGGAGGAAGTGGGGACGAGGAATTTCCCTGGGGTGACCTAGGGACAAAGTGCCCATTGGGGTGCTGTCTAATGGGGCTGGGTGGGAAGGGGGTGATGCTTGAGAAGAGAAAAATGTCCCTGTGGGGGCTGGAGGAGAGGGGAAACCCAACCCCCTGTGTGTGGCCTTCAGGGGAAGCATGAGAGATGAGATGGATGGTGTTGCATTCAGCGGGTTCTATATAGAGGACTGATGGAGACCGCTCAGCCCTTCGGTTATTGGCCACAGGTTCCCCAACCTTGTTCCTTCCACTGAGACAAGGACATCGCCTCCAGCTTCACCCCCTGCTCCCTCCCATGCAGCCCCTTAAGGAATGGGGCTCTTTTCTGTTTTCTATGCTTGGAGGTACGGCAGAGGGCTGTGCTGCTGCTGCACTGATCCGGGCTCAG
This sequence comes from Lagopus leucura, assembly GCF_019238085.1. NCBI lineage: Eukaryota > Metazoa > Chordata > Aves > Galliformes > Phasianidae > Lagopus > Lagopus leucura. Next base: position 1,090,680 of record NW_024962305.1, on the reverse strand, counting down.
TTTGTACCCTGCTGAATCTCCCTCCATTGCAGGAGCAAACTGACAGCCCCAGAGTGATTCATCCCATCCCAGGGCAATGCCTACAACAGGATGAGTCACAGCCAACACATTGCAGCTTCCCACAGCCCACTGAGCCAGGCAATTCCTTCATCCTCACCAGCAGCTACGATACACACTACAGAAACCCAATAGGAAATTCAGGTATTCCCTTCCAGAGCTGAGAAACAATAGGAATACAGGATCTCTATTAAATCATTCCCCCAGCTAAGAAATCACACCTTTGGTGAATACGTTCAGAAATCTTGCATCTGGAACGTTCCTGGGGCTGTGATGGGAGCACAGAGGGCTCACTGGCCTCAATGGCTTTGTGGAGGGGACAGGAGCATCACTGTGATCTAGATATATTCATCACCATGAGATGACACCTGGTTGGTGCTGCTCTTGGCTTCAGCAAGTAGGGGTTTACACAGACAAGCCAAAATAATCACAGAATCATTGGAAGGGACCTTTAAAGGTGAGGAGAAGGGGAAGGGGAAGGAGAAGGGAAAGGGGAAGGGGGAAGGGGAAAAGGGAAAGGGGAAGGGAAAGGGAAAGAAGGGAAAGGGAAAGGGACAGGGAAGGGGAAAGGGAAAGGGGAAGGGGAAGGGGAAGGGGAAGGGGAAGGGGA
>NW_024962305.1:1034056-1089913 GCF_019238085.1 Lagopus leucura | reverse complement strand
AAAGGAAAAGGAAAAGGAAAAGGAAAAGGAAAAGGAAAAGGAAAAGGAAAAGGAAAAGGAAAAGGAAAAGGAGCCCTGTGCCTGTGAGGGGAGTACTGCATCCCACATGAGACTGCGCAAAACGTGGTGGGATTTGGTCACTGCACGACTCCTGCAGGATAAACTGAGATAAGAAGTCATGCAGGATGTAGACTCCGAAACACGAGGTAACGCTCCGGGATGTAAGGCAACGTTACACCTTGGTGGGATGCAAAACTTTTCCCACCATTCCTTATCTTAACCCCCCAGTGAACACATCCTGTGGTGATTTTTGCTCCATGACCAGTGTCTGTGGTGGGGGAGGGCAGGAGCTCAGGGCTGGAGGCTGCTCCCCTGCTCCCTCCATTACCAGCTCCACACCGCGCAGCCGCACTCCATTACTCACCAAGTAACAGAAGGTGTTATAATAAACTACATTAAGCATAGCAGCTATTTTTAGTTAAGCATATTGCATTTGCATACTAAATCTGAGGGGCCATATGTCTCAAAGTATATTATTAAAAAGCCTCTTACATAATAAAAGGAGCAAGCCGAGACCGGGGATGTTAAAGCGGTTTCAGTGGACGGCATGGAGCCCGCAATGAATATTTCAGTTCCTTGTTTCAACCCCTGTCAAGTTTAACAAACAAAACAAACATCTCCTAACCTGTATCCTCACTGCGAGGTCACAGCAGGGCAGGGAGGGTCAGTCCTGCTGGGTGATGCTGCTTTTAGGGCTGTTTTTTTTCGGGGGGAAGGGACAAATACTCACTTCCCACCTCCACATCCTATAGGATTTGCATGTTGCAGGGATGGGAGATCACAGGAAGGAGGAGAGCTGAAAATGGGACGGGGTCCCTGCAGCTCAAATGCTGCCCGAAAGGTGAAGCGAGGAGGGGAGAACTGCTCCCTCCGGCTGCTGCCTGCATCCCACACAGAGGGGGCTCCCCCCAGGGCTTCCCATCTGCCAACTGCACCTCAGCAAGGAACAGAAAGGAGCTAAAAATATATGTATAACAATAACAATACTGACAAAGGCCAGATTTTAAAGGCACAGAAGCGGTTCTTGCACATCCTTCCATGTCCCCTCCCCAGGAGCCTCACTGCTTTGCTCAGAACATCTTGAAATATTAAACAGTCAGAAAGCTGCTGCTAATTTCAGCTCATGAGGAGCCAGATGGAAGCAGATCTCCCAGTGCCCAGGCTGGGTCCTGGCAATGCTGCTGTCCTCGGGCACATGGGAAGGAGATGCCATCCCAGCTGCATTATGCAGAGCTATTGTAAGAGGTGGTTTAGCAAGCTGGAGGTTCTGGGAGGTACCACGGAGATCTGCCAGCCTTGAGCATCACTGGTGCATGGGGAACCCATTTACATCCCAGATGGGATGGGGAAACCTCCCTAGGAGCGTGGTCCCATGGGAGGGTGCAACAAAGTGGGACAGAATAAGAAGAAATAGAGAAATGGGGGTGGGCATAAGCAAAGGACAACCTCACGTGCAATGAGGATCTACAAGGTGCGTGCCACCAAGGTACAGAGGTTGTTGAACTGATGCATAGCAGCAGTGCTGAATTTTCCATGCCAAGGGATGCTTCTCAAGTTGGCACCAGAGGCACCCATCTGGGATTTGCTCTTGCTGTTTCTTCATCCTGCAGGGACGTGAGTTCCCTCTATGGTTGAGCACGCACCTCCCCAGCACCTGCCTGATTTTATCGCTTTGCAGCCACTCTGATGAGTAATAACCGCTTACAACTGTTCATTTTCCACCAGCCCATCTCCAGGAAGGAACTCCCCACCAGACCCTGCAGCCACACCCCCACTTGGGGGGCAGTTCTATTCATTTTGCATCCTTTTGGCAAGAAGTAATTCCTCAAGACAGAGCCAGGCTGGGTGGGAAGGCTCCAGAATTAGAGAGGCATTCAATAAAACCAGCACTGGAGCAAGGACATTTGAAGAAAGGCATGGGCAGAGCAGGTCTCACTGCCTGGAGAAACCTTGACTCGGCATGCTCTGACATCTCTGGTTATGTCTATTTAATTTGCATTGCCTATAAATGTCAGTGTTTTGAATGATGTAATTTCCAAGCACTTCAGTGAACTTGGTGACTAAGTAAACACTTCTTTTAATGGAAAAGGATGCACATCAGATGTGTTTTTTGATTACAAAATGCCAGGAAAGAGCTACTCTATCAGCCCAAGTGGGGAAAAAATAACCAGATTAACTAAGTATTTAAGGTACATCAGCGATGGAAATGCTTCTCTTGTTCATGCATTTGTGTGAGCGTTGGGAAGGACCCAAAAGTCAACAAATGACTTTTTCAGAAGCGAGGAAAGGGCAGAAGAATAAAAAAAGAGCCCTCAGATCCCTGCTTGATGACAGGGAGAAAAGCAGGTAAGCGTTTTAACCATTTAAAGCAATGCTTCAGCTGCAGGTCATGCTGGAGATATTTAGGATTTTGCTTTTCAACCCTGCACTTGAATCCCAGCGACTCTCCTTCATACATTCCCACACTGCGTTCTGGTTCCTCCCCATTTCCTTAGAACATTCCCCACTCAGTAATCTTTACCCCAACAGTTTGTCAGGATGGGGGCTCCTCCAGTCTCAGCTCCCCACTCGCACACATTCCCCACTCCCATCATTCAGACTCCACTGAGCCCTTGCTGTCCAGACAATCATTCTTCCTTATGTCGCACAGTCAAGGCTTGCCCCATCTTACCAAAAAAGCCTTGCTGCTTCCTTGCAACATCAGCACCTCCAGCCCCCAAACTGCCGCACCCTTGCTGCCCCCAGCCCTCTCCTCTCGCACCACCGCATATGGAGGATGCTATATATAAAAATATTTGCATTGTGTTGCTGCCCACGGCGAGGCCAGCAGTGCACGGACCGATCTTGTATGGCAGCAGGCAGTCTAATATTTCCTTCTGATAAAAATAACTTGTGAAAATCACATCTTGTGTGGCACTGCTGGGGAAGCGGGGCAGCCCACTGAGCTGCCAGGAGGTTTGCTGGAGGGGGTGGAAAAAGAAAATCCATCACTGCTATCCTGGAGGTTTAAGTTGATAAATGGTGGGTTGATGTCAGAAGTTACCTCTGAGCTTTCACAAGGCACGGTGAGGAAGGGGTTAGCAGGAGAGAGGTGAATTAGAGCAGCTGGATGGAGCATGAGATGTGGCTTGAACCAGATTTTGGGGAGGTGAGGTGGGGTTTGCAAAGAGGTAGAGCAAGGAAAGAGCTCAGCTCTCTGTTTTTTTGCCATCTCAGAGCTGACCACAGCTGCTCGGGTTCATAAAGTCACTGAATCACAGCATGGATGGGTTGGAATGGACCTTAAAACATGGGGACTTGGCAGGTCTGGATGAAGACTGCGATCGATGACCTCAAAGGCCTTTTCCAACCAAAACAATCTAAGAGAACTTTGGTAGTGAAAGTACATCAGAAATACCATCGTGGGTTCTGGCTGCAGGATGGATGGGGTGATGAGAGGAGCACACCATATGAGCTGGAATGGGCAGAACCTGAAGTCTGGGAAGAGTTCAGCACAGGTTGGGCTGTGCAGCGTCTGGTGAGACGAAGGCTGAATGTAGACACGAGTCCTCTCTATGAATACACCCGGGGCAAACAACAGAAGGGAGCATTTCCATCAACAGGAAAATGTTTGCAAGAAGTAAATAAAATAAAATAAAATAAAATAAAATCCAAGCTAGATAAACTGAAGTGAAGAAGCTCAGTATGGAAATCAAATGGTCTGGAAACAACAAGGCTTTGTGGGTCCAGAGAGGCAGCTCCTCATAAGCAAAGCCAGGTGGTCGAGAAGACCCCTGGGTTATGAAGATGCAAAAGCTGCCTTCCACATCTCCCTGTCTCACCTGACCCCAATGATCTGCACCATGACAGTGTCTTACAGACCCCAATCCCAACCCCAAGAGAAAATTTTGCCCCTGGAAAGCTTAGTTCTGGCCCTGTACTGGGGTACAGGAGAGTTCCTGCACCGCTGCCCATTATTCTTACGTCAACGGCTCTCATGGGTTCTTGTGTATCCACATCCCATGGTGGGGAAGCAAAATGGCCAAACCCAACCCCCAACAACTTGGCCCCTTCCCTTGGCTGCAATGGGATGGGTTAGAGCCAGAATCCAGAGGTGAGAGGGGATCCTGCTTATGAGCTTGTGGCTTTCTTAAGCTCAGTATGAAGTTGTATTGCTGCAATAATGCTTAATTATTGTTTTTACTATTGCAATATTTATGGTAGCCCACAGAACATCCATACTAACAAGCCCATGAGGCCATTGCTATCTACAGAAATAAATATCTGCACTGGAGGGCATGAGTATGAGACACTGAAGATAAATTGCTGCTGGCTCCTGGGACAGAGTATAACAAACTGCTGTGTATCCTTAAAATGTGTCAATTTTTCCCTTGGGAACATGCTCAGATAAGAACTCGCAGCATGACAAATGCATCTCCATCAGGGTATCTCTGAAATAGACAGGATTTTTTGCCATCTTCTCTCTTCCAGAACTGGCTCTGATACTGCTCACGCTGGGGCTGCAATGTGGAGCTGGTTTAGCCCTACCCTTGAATTACACTGGACTACAACCTATGTGACCTGGATGTCCTGAAGGTTGCAGAAGTGATGGAGAGAGATCCCTGGCTCTGAGGAAACTGGAGATTGCAGAAAAGCAAGGAGCACTGCACCTAATTAGGAGCCTTTGGGAAGATTCAGTGGGTGGTGAGGCACTGGAACAGGTTGCCCAAGGAGGCTGTGGATGCCCCATCCCTGCAGGCATTCAAGGCCAGGCTGGATGTGGCTCTGGGCAGCCTGGGCTGCTGGTTGGCGACCTGCACACAGCAGGGGGTTGGAACCAGATGAGCACTGTGGTTCTTTTCAACCCATTCTATGATTCTATGACTACTGCACAGAGTGCACCACAGCAGTGCACGAGGCAATGCTGGAGGAATTGCTGCCTGGCTCTTCTCGTGCTGACCTTACATTGGAAAGAGAAGAGACTTTCCCGTTTGTACACACATCTGACAGAAGGCAATGGCAGTCGCTTCCCTTCTCCGCTGCTCACGCTCTCCAAAATATTTGAGTAACGGCATCATGTAGTAGAATTTGTCACTCGGCCAAGTTTCGCAGATGGCATTTCCCTTTCTAATCTTTATAAGCTTCCACTTAAATAGTAGTAGTGGAAGTAATAACTACAACAAAAATATTAAATCTGATAAAACAAAACACAGTCGCAGCCCTCTCTCTCATAAAGCTCCCCAGTTTTTCAGTGTATTTGGTAGCAAACTACATGTCCCAGTGGCTGCATGCCAAACACAACCCTAAATAGCCCCCAAATGCTTTGTTTTTTCTTTTTTCTTTTTTTTTTTCCCACAGGTAGTGATGGCTCTGCATGTCACACAGCTCTCTAACAGCACATTTGTATTGCTACATGGCTTTGCAATCTCACTCTGCTGTCCACTGAGCAGGAAAGTCACCCAACTCCATCACAGGTGGGAACATCTTGCATGGGAGACCCAAACCCACTCCTGCCCCACGGATGCAACAAGCCATTGCCAAACTCTGCAGGATTGTCATCTACCCTGTCCCTAACTCTCCAGCAGAGATGGGTTTGGTTTCCCTCACTCCTTCTCGGATACAAGGGACAATGGGAGGAGAAAACATCCAGCAGAAGATCCCACGTGGGGCAATGGCTGTGCCACTGTGATGCCTGGAGCTCCAACCAAAGCCCCCCAGGACCCATCTGAGCGAATGAAGACCTCACAGCACTCAAGATTTTCTCTCCCATTCCATCATCCCTCCGCACATTCGACCATTAGGGATCCATGAATGCAGAGCTACAAATGATGCTCTGTCAGCTGATGAGAGACCAGCTCTGTCTCTCTCTGCTCTCCTTTCAACCTCTATAAAGGCTGAATAATATTGATCACTTTTTCTTCTTCCACTCTTCTGTTCTGCTCAGACAGTCTTTGCCTGCTCTCCAGCCACCCAGCACAGCTCTTTGGATGCTCTTTGCCATCCGTGACTCCCCCAAGCACTTTGTATTCTTGCAGCGAGACGGAGTGCAGACAGAGCTGTGCTCTTAGAGATGCTCAGCATGGACCACTGGCTTTTTTGTCTTGTAAATAAGCAAGGAGGGAGCTGTCAGTGAAAGACTGTGAGCATTTGGTGATGCTGGACAATGAAAATGTGGTGATGGTGAAATGAAGAGTTAGGCATGGACACCAAAAATTGGAGGAAACCCTTAGAAGGATGGAAATGCTTCTACAGGAGGGGAATAACCCTCCCACTGCTATCCACCTCCACCATGCAGAGATTACTAAAATTGCTCTCAGGAAGTGCCTGGGAGGTCTCAAACGTTGACAGAGCCCCTGCTGCTATGGGATGGACAAAGTCGGAGCAAGAGGATGATCCCTGCACCAAAGAGATTAATGAAATTAAATTTAATTAGCACTTGCAAGAGATTTTTATCTTCAAAGTGTTTCATAGCCACAAAGTCTCCTGGTGCCTCCATGAGATTGATTAACATGTGCTGAGCTTTTCATCTTCCAGGAGGGAAACGAAGACATTCAGGCAACGGCAAAGCCCAAAGAGGAGGTAATTACCCAGAGGTAATGACATGGATTATATTCACTTAAAACACGCCAAGGAGCATCCCCAAACCTCATCAGTCACTGATATCACCGGGCCAGAGCATAGAAAATAATAATAATAATAATAATAATAATAATAATAATAATATGGACGTTGGCAGGCACATCTGTGCCTGGTGGGGCTCAGCCTGCAGACAGCAGCCCCTGAACCTTGCTGCCTTGGCTGGAGCTATGGGCATTGCCCCACGGCCACAGCACTGCACATTCCCAGCCCCTCTCCTGTCTCCTCACTCCCAATAACAAATTCCTGTTATTCTGAGCATCTCTCTGGGCTAAGGACACAACTTCACTTACACGCCAGCCTCAAAGGCTCAAATGAAAGCAGCAGCATGAAATGGGTGTTTAATTGTAATGCTGCATGACACTGCTTTGTAACACAGAGCTGCGATGCGAGGTGTGTTATCTCTGCTTTGCCAGACTTCCCAAAGCCAGCTTCTAGTCTTCATTCCTTTAGCTTTGCCTTAAATGAACACTTCCGGACTTTGGGGTGTTTTCTTGTTTCCTTTTAAGAGAAGCTTTTGAAGGACCTACATCCTTTGAAGGATTTCCTTATTAAGTCACTGAGATACATTTACAATCTTCATGACATGGCTGGGGACACCTGGGTGTGCTTACAGACTCCGGTCCCTCTGAGGACAAACCCTTCTCCTCTTTTTAAACAGGAGAACAGCAACAGCAGCAGCTTTCCCATCCACATCTGAACTCTGCACACACGTCTGTGAGTGGGATGTGGTGCTGGGGAAGGAAGGGATGCAATACCTGCAGCATATACGCACTTTGCCTTGCACCGTGAGTTCATTTTTGCAATTCTGGGTGTCTCAGGGTAACCACACCAGCACAAACTGGACCTCGTGGACACTGTGTGGTGTCCTGACTGCACTGGGAAGGGCTAAAACCACATCCATGAGCCAGGACTTCAGCACCAGGCTCACACTGAGGACCAGAGGGACAGATGGATGAAGTACAGGGATGCTCCGCGCTCTCTGATGCTGCCCAGTGAGAAAATCCTTTACAAACAGCCCACACATTTCAAGCTCATGCTTGCTCACTGGCAGCCAAAGCAGCTAAGATGTTCTTCTTGACAGGTGCAAAGCTCTGGTTTTGGCTCCACAGTCCTAGACTGGCTACCAATAAACATTTCTCCCAACTGTCAATGCCAACAAGCATTTCATTTTAACATCAAGTCAAAATCTCTCCTTCCCAAAATAGTTTCCTCTCTCCTCTAGCCATGCTGCATGGCCAGCACCAGTCCTTGGGGCAAGCTGAGGTGGATCAACCCCTGAACAACCTGCTGGGAAACAGCAGAACCTGCTCCACTGAATGAGATGAACAAACAGCATTTGCACCAGCTGTGATTGATCTTTCCTGCACTGCACTGAGAGGCCCCAAAGAGCAGCTCACAACAAACTGGAGCATGTTGTGAACTCTAATGACACCATTGGACATGAGAACCCAAGCAACCTTTGAGCTTCCCCTCTATGCTCCTGCACTATTGATAAGGGTGCTCAGGCAAACGTAATTAATTTTTAGTGGCAGCCTAATTTCGTGGATGCTCTGGTTGTCAGGGGGCTGGCACAGATGGAAATAATGCTGACCTTTTCTCCCTGGGAAACCTGGCTAATTGAACGAATTCTCACTTTCATTAGCAAAAGGTCCCAGGATGCAGCCAAACACGGCACATTTACAACACCCTCCAAGTGACACTGACTGCCTCCTAAAGGTCAAGCTGCCTCTTGATGAGCTGATATAAGATTGGATCTGAGCTTGTTTCCTATTGCAGCAAGTCCTGGCCCAAATCCCCAGCGTTCTTTATGCTAAAGGCTATTCCTACTTATAGGTACCATTTGTTTCTTTGGATGCTGGGAGATGGGAGTCACCATCCCTGAGATGTTCAAGAACAGCAGAGATGTGGCACTGACAGACATGGTCAGTGGGCACGGTGGGGGGGGTTGGGGTCGGACTTGGGGATCTGAGAGGTCTGTCTTTTCCAACCTTCCTCATTTCATGATTCTGTTTGAATCCCCAGGAGGATGAACCAACCCTGTGCCAATGGGGCTTGGGGTGTTCTTCTATTGCCTTGGCTCCATATTGCCACCTGGTGCAGCCAAACCCCCACCATCACTTCACAGAAAGCAGCTTTCCCCCTCTGCAGCACCAACTGCAGTTCAGCAGCAGCAGTTTTATGGCAGCATTCAATAGATCACACAAAGCAAGGTGAGATCTGTGTGCTCTACCTCATGTAGCAGGAAGGCTCGAAAGCAGCCAGAACAACTTAGCTCCTTAAGGACCTGCTGTCACACAACTGATGACCATCCCAGCCCAGACAGGAGGGGCTCTCTCTCTCTGTCTTCCCCACTGCTTTTTCATGCTTTCACTGCAGGTCGTAATCTGAAGAGCTTCTGGCACAGAGACATGTCTGTAGGCTCTGAACAGACCTACCAGGAGCTGTCAATCCCACCTGCTCCACAGGGAGCTGATATACAATGTTCTCCCTCAGTTATGGGCAGATGTCAACCTTGCAGCTTGTGCCCCATTTGTGGCAGCACCCACCCTTTGATTTTGTGCCTTTCTTGTGCTCAACACTCTCACGTTAGGAACAAACCTCTCCTCTGTGCTAGGATGCAGAGGAAAAGCCAGTATCAGGAGCAGCACCATGAGCATCTCTGTGCTGCACAGTGCGCTCCTGCTGTGCCAGATGCCAGAAGTTTGCATGTCTCAGCCCTTGCATCTCCAAGGAAGCATTCTGCAAGAGATAGAAAACGAGTTGCAAGGGGCTGTGCTACACAGGGTCCCAGGATGCTCCCTTTGCACTAACACTGCATCAACCCGGTCAGCCTCTGATCACAACCGTCCCCCTCCAAATCCCAAAGTCCCTCCTGAAGCTTTTTACCAAATGAATTCAGTATCATACACTTGCCTCAAACCGTGTGAATTTCAAATGCCTTTTTGTTCCTTCCTCCTCCCAGAGGGAGCACTTTTCATCTGCGTCCACACAGAAGGGTCACCTGCACACATGGGGTATGTTGGAGAAAGCTGCAAAATGCTGCAGGAAGGCAAGTTAGTCCTCTGCACAGCTTGCCTTGCCTTTCTCCCTCTCTTTTCTTTTAATTTTCTAATTGATAACTGATTTATATTGAGAACTGGCACTCTCCATCAAAGTTTCACCCGCAACAAAGCTGCTCCAGGGCATGACTGCTCACAGCTCCCTGTGATGGAAAGGAAATTAGGAAGGCTCTGGGAAGTCCTGTGGTCAGCACTAACCACACAAGGCTTAGAGGAAGAGCATTCCTGTTTTAAAATACACCAAAGGTTTGGCATGCACGTGCCTACTCGATAGCCCTGTGCAATGCTGCCCACACAGTACCAGAGCACTCCTTCCTCCCACGGTGCACACCTGCTGCTACCATCACTTCCCCCACTGCTGGGCCATCTCCTACTTATGCTGCACTTACAGATCTGCTCTCTATTGCTAATAACCACTCCGATTCAAACTCCACAATGATGCACAAACCTTTTGCCTCCTTCCTTCCCCCAAATCCTGCAGTGCACGCTGCTGGCTCAGAGCCTGCAGACGGTTTCCCACAGTGTAAATCCATAATGATGCAGTCTGCAGCGTGACCTGGGGCTGCACGGGCTGCCTCCTCCTGCAGCATGCCTGGATTCAGACATCTTGCAAGCAAAGCAGGCTGAATTGACCAGGAACTACCGCTGACTATATTAATATGCAGAAGTAAATTACAGTCATTGCTTTGTGCCTCTGCACAGCTGGCAAATGCAGCACTGCAGGGCTCGGGCTTGCTGATGCACCATGCACAGAGGTTGCATGGCTGGAGGCCAAGCGTCAGAGGTTGGAGGCTATGGGAAAAGGGCATGGGGATACCCAACCCCGGGTGTTGCCAGCTTCCCCTCCTTGTTGAAGGAAACTTTGCAGCGCAGCAGCAGCAGCAGTGCTTCACAGGCTGCTCTCTGCAGCACGGAGCTGCTGCTTAAATCTGAGGTGCCTGGCAGGAAATCCTGAGGGGCAGAGAAATCAAAGAAACCATGGAAACGCTCTCTGTTTGCGCCAGCTTTGGTGAAGTTTGCAAAACGAATTTTTCAGGGTTTGCAGCAGTGGCCTTCAGAACCCAGAGCTGCCCTCAGCCCATCTGCAGCAGGACGGTGCATGGAGGATCAGGGCTTCTGTGAGCTGAGAGTCAGGCCAAAAGCATCACTGTGGTGATGCCTGAAAGGAAGAAACGTGAATAATTTCTGCTGGGCAGATCCCAAACCTCTGGCAGGTCCTGGAGATGCCAGAGGAAGGTGGGTGCTGCTGCTTGTTGCAGCATGGGACGTTTTTCCCATCCTATTTCCCCCACTTTAACAACTCCATGGGGACCAAAGCAGTTCTTCTGAGAGCAGCCAGTGGTAGAAAATGCATCTGAGCCACCTTCTAAAGCACCAAGGCTTGCGTGAAGACCCCAAAATCAACATTAAAGCCATGCTACATTAATTTATTGAAATTCAATTGGGAAGCGGAAAGAGATCTTCTGAATTAAAGAGGCTTTAATGAAGCAGAAAAGCAGAGGCACGGAAATATGATGCCACTGAAATCACCTGCACCTCTGGTTGACTTGGATGGATCTTAGGGCACTGCACAGAGTGAGCATCCAATGCACTGAGTACAGTGCATCCAAGCTTCCATCCATCCGTGGATGTCAGGAGCTGGAAATCAGGCTTCCTCTGGTCCATAGCAGCAACAGAAGACCCCACTGAGAACCCCAAAAATGCATTGCAATGCTGTTGGATGTGCAGGGAAGCAGGCTTGAGATCTTTCCTCTGCATGACCTAGATCCAAAGTCTTGCCTGTAGCCTGTGTTTTATACTGAATTAAATAACGGCAGCCCATAACACAACGTGTACATCTCCTAAGTGGATTGAAGCCTCAAGCTTTATAGATTTCATGCCTCTTTTTAGTGCAATTTTATAGTGCATTTCTCATCGCTCTTTTTTTTTTTCTTCAGCGTGTTGCTTGATTAATTGCTATGAAATGTTCATCGTTATCCGACAATTCCTGAAACACAAATGCAGAACTCCCTGATTGTATTTCTTATTTACAGCCCTGTAGCCTGAGTGATTTCCAATTTACTGCGCCGTTATATTAGGTCAATACATAATACCTTGGGCCACTCCAGAAAGATTAACCACAAGTGGATTCCCTTTCCAATCAAATAGTCCCTGCTGTAAATTACAGTTTCCTTTACTATATTTGATTGCATTTCTGCCACCTTTCTCACACAGTGCAATAAAACAACACCCCCCCCACCCCCCCATGCATCCCTGCCACTCTGTGCTGTGACAAAGATGGGTAACTGCAGAATTTGGGGGACTTGGTGTCATTTTGTTCCCTACAGCTGCCAGAAGGAAAGTTGCACTGAGGTGGGGGTCGGTCTCTTCTCCCAGATAACAGCAAAAGGATGAGAGGGAATGGCCTTAAGTTGCACCAGGGGAGGGGTCAGGTTGGATATTGGGTATCCAATCCTGTAGAATTCTACAGAAGAGTGGTCAAGCATTGGCACAGGCTCAAGGAGGTGGGGGAATCACCATCCCTGGAGGCGTTCAAGGAATGTGGAGATGTGGCATCGAAGGACACGGTCAGTGGGCATGGTGGGTTGGGTTGGCATGGGGAACTCACCCACGCCACTTGCAGCCCATGGCTTGCTGCTTCTCCATTGGTTACTGGAATGAGTTTTCTCTGGTAAGCATTCCTCCACCCTCACATAGCACAGCTATGCAAGCTGTTCTGCTGTGGGTTTTGTCTGTTTGGATCTTAATTCCCATGCGGATATCCTGACACCTGGAATGTTTAAAGCCTTCTGCAAAGCACACGGGTGACGTGAAGGCTTCAGACACACATCATTTTCCTAATCTTTTCATGATTAAAGTAAAATGCTAGAAAATACCCATCCCAGAGGTGCAAAATTCAGAAGACAAGGATTTCCATGTCTTCATGGCTTTTTTTTTTTTTTTCTATCGTCATTTCTTTTCCACCTCTCCCATGACTTTGACAGTCCTGACACAGTATTTTGCGCCCCCAAAGCTGCTTGATGCCATGGCACCCAGGCAGTCAAAATACCCTTTGTTTGCACTGGAAAATCAAAACTGAAGCAGTCTGTGCACTCACTATTCCAAAATTAGATTGCATATAAATTTAACATGCTCAAATAATGGGCTTGCATATGCACACAGTTGAGCAAAAGGTGTATTATTCCAACGCAAAGAACTTGTTAGACAGGGTATTTCAGCTTCCCAAGATATTAATGGATACTCAGCAAAGGTCTTTTTAGAATGATAATACACTTCACTTTGTTTGCCGAGTCGGTAACAATTAAATCACTTTTTAGATTACAAAGCCTGTGCCAACGTGACACGGCAGCAGCAGCTTCCAGAGCAGCCCTATCCCAAGCTATGAAGCAATACTTTCCATCTTAGTTTCTTATTTGAATTGCAAAGAAAGATGGTTATGGCTTTTGTTTGTTTTTTTTCCTTAAGAACAGAGATCCCAAGGCACGCAACCAGCAGCAAAATGAGGATTTTTGACTCTGCACACCAGTCAAAATGCATTTTTATGGCACCTCCAAATCTGGCGCAAAAACCAGAAGGGCTACATGACCAAATACAGAGTATGACACCATTATTGTAAGTGTGCTTTAATAAAGATCAGCCCTGCACCCAAGAGAACCCAAACTCCGTGTCAATGAGGGTCTGAGGCATCTGAGATGCATGGGAAAGGTCCTGCAGGGTGCTCTGGCCACGGTTTGACTGAACTGGGGCTCTTCTGGGTGGCTGTTTTCTATGAGGAAGACAATCACAAGATGCACAAACCAAGGCCACCATGACGGGCAAGACAACCACATCTTTTTGAAGGTAGATATCTCCCTGATATGATGGAAGATGGCCAACCCTCAGCATCCACGATGTCCTTCAAGAAATGTCAATGCCACGTCTGGGACAAGGAGCAGCACAGGAGGCTGCCAGTGCTGACGGCTCTGGATTTGAGCAGCCCCACTGGAGGGATGCTGCAGAAGCTGGAATATGGAGATAAAAGGTTGAGCATCTCAATCTCACAAAAATCACTGCCCAAGAGGCAATGAAAAGAGCTGCTGAGTACAGGAGGGGCTATGGGGGAAATGGAGCAACAGAACCAGACTGTAGAAACGTGTGAAGAGAACATAAGGATAGAGTAGGAAAGTTTAGGTTATAACAGAGATAATAATTCACTGGGAAGAAGAAACTCCTTCAATCCCAGAAGTATCCTCATCCCTACTACGGATACGGCACTGCAGTGCAAAGATTCCACTCCATGCCATCCTTGTCCCTTTCCTTGGTAAGGGCTGAAGCCCACTGCCATGAGCTGAGTGTCCTTGACAATGCTTCCCACTGGAGAGCCAACTTTGCACAGTCCCAGCGGTAGCAGCTGAAGAGATTTAATTCCAAACACATTTATGTTATTATGCAAATATTTGGAAATCATCAACTCTTTCACTTACCTGCGAAGAGCTGAGTTAAGTGTTTCCATGGGAACAGCAACTATTAACCAGTATAGTTAATATTTTTATTCTGGTAGTGTCCAGAGAGCCCAATGAAGATTGAAGACAGCTTGTACAAGGAGCTGTATGAATGCGGAGGATGAAAAAGTCCCTTGTTGAAAGGCAAAGATTAGTTTTAGGAGCTTCAATGACAAGCACCGGTTCTACCTGGACCTGTAACAACATGGCTAAATGGGCTTGCAACAAGTCCAGCAGCTTTGCCCACACCATTTAATTAAACAAAGAGCCCTATTTATATGGCTTTGAATCCTACTGCATTTTGTGGCCAG
The DNA here is from genome assembly GCF_019238085.1 of Lagopus leucura. Classification (NCBI taxonomy): domain Eukaryota; kingdom Metazoa; phylum Chordata; class Aves; order Galliformes; family Phasianidae; genus Lagopus; species Lagopus leucura. The sequence continues at coordinate 1,075,384 of NW_024962305.1, read as the reverse complement.
GTATTGACTTTAATTGATAATCCAACTCAATCCAGCACCTGCACCATCAGTCCAGTTCCAAGGACGTGAGGATCTTCCCCAAGTCTCTGGTCTTCAGCTGAGTACAAATTTATGTTAAATACGTGTGAGGGCAGCAGTGGGGCAGGACATCATTGGGGTGTCTTGCACAACAAGGGGATACTTTGCACTGGTTTACACGTGATCAAAAATCAAGGATGTACTCAAGAGACCCTAAATCCCATAAGATTTTTGGAAAAAATGAACACACTTGTGTGGGTTTGTGTGTGTGTTTTTTTTTTTCCTCCTTCACATTTCAAGTCTGCAACCACAGCCAGATTACAAGCACTTCTGCTTGAACTTTCCTGAAAAGAGCAACCAGAGTAAAAACTATCACCCCTCCCAAGCTCAGGATGATGGAGATGCTCACAGATTGTGGAGGAATCAGGCTGGAAACATCTCCACCACCACAGGCTCTCCTGTGGGCTTCCCCCATTCCTTTGTCCTCCCAGTTTCTTTTCCCACTTGCATTTCTCCTTCTTTTCTTCACCTTCTGTGTACTGACGGCCTGCTCTACCCAGCTGGGACTAAGCCACCTTTCCCAGCTCTGCAGCATTAGGAAAGCACAGTCCTAAAAGCAGCTATCAAAAGCAACCCTAACAAAAGGACAGGGTTTGTGTCACCTTGGGAACTTCAGAGGGGTCCAAAAACCCAACAAGGCCAAACATAGATGGCTCATGGTGTGCTTCTCCAAGCCTGCTACATCCATGAGTCATTAATGCTATTGTCTCCTGCCCCAAGGCAGTCTGTGAGCAACACAGCATCACGAGTGGGAGATGCACTTCATCTCCCCATTTTCTGTGAGCCCGTTTTGCCTTCAAAAGGACAAGCCTTCAGACACATGCAACAAGTCAGAAATGAACCTCCACATCACCATCTCCCCCCAGAGCAGATGACTTTCAGCATGAGATGCAAACTGGAAGGCAACGCTCGTGCTATAAAGGACTGTTCAATTGCACCACACAAATAAAGTTTTGAATGAATGTAGCCAGATCTCAACAGGAGATTGAAAAGTGCTCAGAAGGACACGTGCAAGAGCACAGAGTCCCTTGGACGAGCCATGCAGCAGAAACCCACACGAAAGGCAGCAAATGTTCCTAAATGTCAAAGAGGAAACTACAAAGAGGTCCGCCTCAGATGTGGCTGTCCAAAAACACCTTTCTAGGCATGAGGGACGTTGATTGAGGAGGATGGGATGATCTTTTCAAAAATAAAACCAAGAAAACATTACATTCATTTCTGCAGGAAGAAAAAGGCCTTTCTTACCTGTTTCTCCCCATATTGGCAAATATTCATCCTGCTGGATGTCTAGCATGATTTCCAATCCATTGCCTGTCCCACCCTTAACTGTGGTAAGAAGAGGCCGTCCTTCTTCTCCTGAGTTAAACATATAGCATTTCCCATATTTTGTAAACACCTGTGAAAAGAACAGAGAGAAAGTGCCATGTAACAAATGCTTCTTTGCACCTGAACAAAGGAAGAGTGATGAGAAACACCCGTGCATTGTAGCTCAAAGGGAAAAGTCTGCAATTAAATCTAATCTGGTTTAATAATTCAGCATACTGTGTTCTCCTTACAGAAAATAAAAGAGAAAAGGGAAGGAAAGGTGTTTCAGAGCAGTGAACAAATGTCTTTAGCAGCTCGCCTGATCCACACTGTGCTCACTTTCCAAGAAACACAGGTACAGGCTGTACTTGAGCTTGTACTGAAATTCAGTGCAATGCTCTCACCGTGCACTGGCAGTGGAGCTCATTTGTAAAGTCATAGAATCATAGAACTCCAGCATGGTTGGGTTTGAAGGGATCTTAACAATCGTTGAACCATGGAATCACAACATGGTTGGGTTGGAAGGGACATCAAAAATAGTAGAACCATACAGTCACAGCATGGCTGGATTGGAAGGGATCTTCATGATCGTAGAACCATGGAAGCACAGCTAGGAAGGAAGGGAGCTTAATGCCCATCTAGTTCCAATCCCCTATCATGGGCTCAGACTGGCCTATTCATGGCCTTGGGCACCTCTAGGGATGGGGCACCACGACTTCAAATAGCAAATATCCACCAGGACAGTATCACAAGCTCTTGCCTTTTTGCATCCACTCATCTCCCAGAGCTCGTTCCTGGCTTGTTTAGATTTGCAAGGGACATCACCACTGCTGGGTTGTGCTCTGACAGTGATATGACTTTAAGGTTCCTTGCAACCCAACCATTCTGTGTTTCTATGATTCTAACAGAGGGCACGAAGCGCCTCGAGCCACTCTTTGTGGTCACAGAGAATCCGTCTTGGCAATCAGTAAGCAACTGGCAAAGGGCACTAATGAATATTCAGAGCAAAGGGAGCACAAGAGCTGGCTGCAGTCCCACCAGCAGCCTCGGCACAAATCGCCAGGCACTAACACGTCTGCTGAGGTCACACGACCCTGAGATGATTCATAAAGCAACACAAAAGCCAGAGTCACCAGCAATTTATTCCCATCAAATATTGACATATATTATAAAGCAAAGCATCGGGGAGCGAGATGAATAAAAAAAAAATAAAAGAATATTCTGGGGCAGGAAATCATATTCGAGTTACGAACCTCCAATTGGTGCAAAAGGGATGCAGAGCATACAAAGCACTTGCAGGAAAAATGATGTCCTTTTAAAAAAGATTTTATCCAAGTGAAAATCCCTTTTTAATACTTGAGTGACCTATTAAACCATTCAGGCTGGAAAGATAATCTGAACAACAGTAAGCCTGTGTTAGCAGCCAGTGCCCATAGATGGGTTTTCCAGATAGGCCTTGAAGGCAGAAGTCAAAAATGTCTAATTAGGATGGTTTAAAACGTGGCAAGAAGAGAACCTATATGAGTGAAAATCACAGGAAAACTAGTAAGCTTATATATAAAGCAACAGCACGCTGTAAATGCCAAATAAGGATTTAGACGCTGACGCACCCAGTGCAGCCTTTAGCCAAATAAATCCAGGCAATTTTACAGGGCTTTTTATATTGCCCTTTGCAGCTGTAAAACTTCAAGTGTAAAACCTCCACTTAGGACATTTTTACCCAATAAACAAGCGACGGTGGTCTGAGGCTCACTTTGAGTGCACTTCTTGGACCCCCACCACAGAAAACTCAGTCAAACAGTGAGCTGCAAAGGGAAAGACCTCCTCTCCACCCTCAGCAAGGGACCACCAAAGGCTGATGGCAATGGCCACCAGTCTGCCTACCACAGCCATAGTGGATATTTTCTTGTAGGGCAGAAGATGAGAAACAGCGAGCCCAGGGGACAACCTTACCTCCATCACCCATGTCTCCTCTGGGACTCTGCAAGGAAATGTTTTCCTGGTAAGCCCTATTATTTTCTGCTGCCATCACTGAGCATCAAACCTCATCAAGGATCCTGGTGTCTATCTGCCCTCCCATCTCTGCAAATCAGTGTGGTTTTGTATAGCCAAAGAGTGCACCAGAGAAATGATTGTAATATGGAGAACCCACCCCTACAAGTAATCCTGCATCTCTGCTGAAGTCCTAGAATGTAAAAATCTTAGGGTCACCACCAGGCTTAACAGCTAAGCAAAGAACCAACTGCTCAAGCAGGCACCAAGAAGGGATACATCAGCAAACAGCATGAAGCAAGAGATGTACAGAGTAGAAGTGGAGAGAAGCTGATGCTAAGACTTCACTCCTCTGGGAGCCCATTTTGGGCTGCAGCGTGTCTTTCCTACACAAGGAGTGAACAGCTCCTCGATGCAAAGCAAGCCACGGTAAGTGGGGACAGTTGGGAGATTTGCTCCCACAGCTCCCTCCTGATCCAAGTAAACCAAGTTGGGATGAGGTTTAACAAGGCCAAGTGTCAGGTCCTGCACTTTGGCCACAACAACCCCATGCAGCTTTACAGCCTTGGGGAGGAGTGGTTGGATGACTGTGAAGAGGAAAGGGACCTGGGGGTGTTGGTTGGTGCTGGGCTGAACATGAGCCCACAGTGTGCCCAGGTGGCCAAGAGGGCTGACGGCATCCTGGCCTGCATTAGAAATGGTGCGGCCAGCAGGAGCAGGGAGGGGAGCATACCCTGTACTCAGCACTGGTGAGGCTGCACCTCGAGTGCTGTGTTCAGTTTTGGGCCCCTCACTACAAGAAAGACATTGAGGCCCTGGAGCGTGTCCAGAGAAGGGCAATGAAACTGGTGAGGGGTCTGGAACACGAGTCTTATGAGGAGTGGCTGAGGGAGCTGGGATTGTTCAGTGTGGAGAAGAGGAGGCTCAGGGCAGACCTCACTGCACTGTACAACTTCCTGAAGGGAGGCTGTGGTGTAAAAGGGTCTGGCCTCTTCTCCCAGGCAAATAGTAGGACCCGAGGAAACGGCCAGAAGTTGTACCAGAGGAGGTTTAGGTTGGATATTAGGAGAAACTTCTTCTCTCAAAGGGTGGTCAGGCACTGGAATGGCTGCCCAGGGAGGTGGTGGAGTCGCCGTCCCTGGCAGTGTTCAAGAGCCGCCTGGATGAGGAGCTACGAGAGATGGTTTAGTAGCTTGTGGTGCTAATAGGAATGGGAGGGTGGTTGGACAAGATGATCTTGCAGGTCGTTTCCAACCTTGTGATTCTGTGATTCTGTAACCCCATGAAGAGTCCTCCATTGAGGTTTAGGCTGGCTTGTGCTGCTCCCACTGCTGACATCCAGCAGCCATCGTTGGGAGAGCACTGCAGAGGACTGAAAATCAAAGAGGACAAAGTGAGAGTGGAGAACTGAGAGCCATTCCCTGCAGGTTAAGGTACCCACAGGAAAAGGCAGCCCTAAGCCGTGGCTGACAAGCCCAAGAACAGGCATTGAGTTGAACCTCAGCTTGAGCACATCAGCACTGGTTTCTGAGCAGTGAAGGCGTTGAGGCCAACAGCTCTCCTTAGAATAGAACTGTGGAGAGCAGTAGACATTAAACAGAGCCTCTGAGGGTTTACATCTTCCTCTGTGGTACAGCTCTGATTGATGCCCGCACCCCACTGCTGGCTCCTGCTTTCTACCACCCGTACCACAAGGCCTTCCATCTTTCCCTAAGCAGCTATAAAACTCTATTTATAACAGCATTTTAAAAAGCATTGCCAAGTTCCAAAACCAAGTACATTCATTTCAATTCACATTCAACGGGGCTGAGCTGTTCCCGACCTTCTCACTTCTGCTATGAATGATTGTACAGGAAGATAAAGCTTTTTCAGTACATTTCCTCAGTTTCAGGATCTTTTGGGCTCCCTGATAACGGCATGGGTTTGAGGGGAGTCAGAACATTATCAAATCATCAAGATAAAAGGATGGAGCTGTTTGGAAAGGGTAACAGCAGAGCTTACAAGCTGCTGTGGTACATCTGAGATGGTAAACACAAGGTAAACCAGAATGATTTAACCTCAGTGTATTTGTCTTAGGGGAAAGCAGCAGTGCTTGCTGTTATTAATGCTTTAACTGAAAATGGAAAGGAAGCCCAGCACAAACCAGGAAAAAAACACAGTGCTTTGAGAGTTACCTATGAAAACACCAAATTTCTCCTTTGATGCATTGCTTTGACTTTTGCCTCTACACCCATTAAGTGCAAAGATAAACAGATCGAAAAACGTGAAAGAATATTTGAGTGCCATAAGGATCCCTTCCTCGTGCTGACACATCGAAGGAGAAAACCTTATCTCTCATGGAGTTAAAGGCAGAGCATGGACAACTCAAACTCACTCCATGTGCAAAAACGAAGACACAATCAAGAGCTTAGAGGCAGAAATGTGTATCCTGCTGCGTGTCAAACCAACAGTCCGAAAAGGACTCATATCCAAAACGCAAGCAAGCCTGACCAGAGTAATAGAGAAAAAGGTATTTCACAGTTTATAATCAGCACAGACAGGACAAGCATATCTGCTGATAAATTATCCTTTCAATACGGAGCAAAATGATGGTAAAAGCAAGTAATTTGAAGTCTGTAAATTACTTCTCTACATCAGACAGAGATGCAGCCAAGAGCTCACTGACGAGGAAAGATGTTATTTGTTAGATTAAGGCAATGACCACTGAAAGGAGGGTGAATTAGCATCCTTCACAACCATTTTCCCTGCAATTGTGGGACACAAAGATTTAGAGACATATCATCTCCAGTCACATCTAACAGCACAACAGACAACAGAGAAGAAAGAAAAAAACGAAGGACTTTCCACACAGGTCCAGGAAAACAGGAGAATCAAACTGAAAGGGGAGCACAGAGACGGGTTTAAGTAGGAACCTACGAGAGACGGTGGAAAAGATCACGTTTAGGAGGAAAGATGGCTTTATTTCTGAGCTTTTGGTCCATGCACACAGCACAGCTCTCCTGTGGCACCCACCGAGCCACACCGGCATGTCACTGGAGGTGTGAGGAATGACCCAGCCCAGTTGGCTCTGTGAAGCTGCCTTGCAACGGTCCATTTGCCCACACTTAGGCAGGAGGCTGCGGTACATTATTTAAAATGAAACTGTGTGGCTGCAAATTGCAAATTGCCAGGAATGCCTACATCAAACAGGTTTCTGAAGCGTCACATCCCAAGGGGATCTCCTTCCAAAAGACAGATTGCAGCGACGGTTCGGTATGGAGGTAACTCCCACCTAGTGGACAGAAAAGACTTCATCTCCCTTCTAAGTGCAGAAGGACTGAAGGAATCAAATTCTGATCCTGAGTGGAGACAACATTTCTGGCAGGAAAAGAAAAATTAAATGAGGACCCTAAAACTGCCCTAAATTTCACTTGGAAGGTGAAAAAGCAGCAAGTACTGATAGAGGAAGCAGACAGATAAGTGAAATGGGCAAATTTGGTCCATTGTTTGTAGATGTCACTCAACAAACAGATGAAAGCCACAAGGATAAGGCAACATCCAGCCTCAACATCCACCCAGCCCAGTGCCTGTTCCCACAGCAGGACACACAACCTGTGTGGGTGCTGATGGGAAAACCATTGGGCCTCATCCAACTCCCTGCTCAAGCAGGGGTCACCTGGAGCAGGTTGCCACATCCATGTGGTTAGTGGAGGATCTTCAGGTTTCAAATGGTGAACTGCATGCACTTTTGGGAAGCATGGGCTCCTCCATGCTCCATCAGTAGGTTGGAAAAGACCACTAAAATTATATAGTCCAATTCCAACCCACTCCATCACTAACCATATCCCTCATCTCAACAGTCCTTGAACATCACCAGGGTCAATGACTCCCCCACCTCCCTGGGAAGCCTGTGTCAATGAATTACCACTCTTTAGGAGAATAAATTTTTCTAAATATTCAACACGATCCTCCCTTGGCAACGCAAGGCCATTACCTCTTGTCCTTGGTGGTGTCTCCAAGGATGTTCTTCAGGGCACCTCAACTCCCATGCCAAAAGCGTGGCCCTACAGCAGGGAACAACACTGGGACACAGCAGAAAGACACAAGCTTGCACTATTCCAGCCATCCAACAAACTGTGCTCTAAAATTGGGCTTTACAGCAATGTCTCTCGCTGTGTCTCAGAGACATGCAGAGAAACCTTCAGGTCATGAAGATGCCAGGAGGGCAGAGGACACATGAGGCTCATTTCAGCTGGAGACACACTTCAGCACTCTCACTCTCTTCACTGAGGGGGGGTAATGTTTATAAAAACTCCAGGGGAATAAAAAAAAACAACACAGAATCACTATTCAGAATAAGATTCAGATGGTCAACCACAAGGTGCAGATTAACACAAACTCGGAGGGGGGGGAGAGGGGAAATAATTAAATATTTTGTCCTCTTCCCCCCTTTTAAGAGCAGACGTGGGTTTCTCTTTAAATCTGTGTTTGTTTTGTATTATCAGAAAGCTGGCAGAGAAGCATGTCAGACAAGCAAAAAATATCATCCATCCTTCGTGGTGTCAGGTTTAATCTCGCGGCAGCCAAGAGTGATGGGGACGGAGCGCCGGGAAGCAGCACCACAGAAGTTGTCAGAGACGTGTTTACAAGGACAGGGTTTTCCTTTCGGCCTCCAAGACTGTGACATCCCAGCGGGGCTGTCAAGCAGCTCTGCCAGGCGAGGCAGGGAGATGCGTTGTGGAAATGGGTTCGATGTCTGCCCGCACCCCTCTGGGCGCTGTTCCCATCCAGCTGTACAGGAGCAGCAGGGATGTCAGCTCTGCTCTCCTACAAGGCTGAAAAGAATAACTTCTTTAAAGAAGAAGTTATTGAAGTCCCAGATACTGCCTGAGGCTATGATGGTCTTGTGTGAGCGTTAGTGCTATTCCTTTTACAAACTAGGAGCCGGTAACCCAAATGTAATAGTTGCTGACAAGCCACTATACAACATATAACACTCCTAATGCAAAGATCTCTGCTTTCCAAACCAGCTTTTGCTACTGGGCAGGACCAGTTCTTTTTAAAATTTATTTTATAGGATGGCATTACATGTTACCCAGCGGATGGCAGATCATACCCCCATATTCTACCCTTCAAGAATAGTTAAACAGAGGCATTGCAGGCTGGCATGTTGCACTCACTATGAAATGTTGTCATTTCCTTCATATTTGTGCAATCAGCCTCTCCCTGTAATGGCATATTGGTGCAAGCATTTGTTTGAATGGTGAGTACTTCTGGAGGGTCCTTATAGCTAGCATAAATCACCTCTGCAGCAATCACTGCAATTTAGCACTAGTTGAGTGGATATTTAAAAAGAAATATAGTGCTGTAATAAAGTATAATGGTGAAGCTCCAAATATTTGAGAATTATGCTGGTCCATAAACTGAGGAAACTGTTACCCTCTCTTTGATCCCCATCAATCCCTGATTACTTCCACCCTAACAAACCAAAACACAACAACGCGAGAGGAGCTATGTCCCACCGGACCATAATTTGTCAGCAGTAGAGAACAACATTTGCATACTTCCAGAAAAGCTCATATCCCACATGAGCACCAATAAGACCATGAATTTCTCTTAAATACCACCTTCTGAGACCTATTTTGCAGAATAATATCCAGGGGTCCTTCCTGCATAGCGCTAGGTTTTCAGCTTTGTTTTAAAAGACTGCAGTATTACTCAATTTCTACTTAAAAAAAAATAGAATAAAATTTTCACATCCTATGAAAATCAATGCTTCAGCAGAGCCACAGGGCCATCAGTGTGCAGGAATGTGTGGGTGAATCAAGGTCAGCAGCCTGAGACATGCCAGACTGGGATGCTGATAGCGTTGGATTCGGGTTGAGCGAGGTCAGACAACAGGAAAAACCTGGGCAATGCCCTCGGGAAGCAGCAGATGGTGTGGAAAGAGGAGAAAAGTGGATGCCTCGGTGCACCCGCTCCTCCTTGGGAGCATCACCTCAGCAGTGCTGCCCGTTCCTGCACCAGCAGCTCAGCACTGGGAGCTCCAGGGTCTTTCAGCAGGTGCCAGCAGATGGCTTGAAGGCCAGGATTCATTTGGATAATAATTGCAATCTGTCTTCCTAATTTCTCCCTACTGATTCATTTAATGAATTGTTCTTCATTAGCCTTGCTGAACTCCCTCCTGAGCTGCAGCACTACTCAGTCTCCAGTATGGAAGCAGCTGCAACTCCAGGATTGAAATACAGCTACAACCGATGGCAACCAAAGAATCACAGCATGGTTGAGTTGGAAGTGACCTTAAAGATCATAGAACCGTGGAATCATGGCATGGTTGAGTATGAAGAGACCTTAAGCATCACAGAACCATAGAATCACAGCACGGTTGAGTATGAAGGTACCTTAAGGATTTCAGAACCATAAAATAACAGAATGGTTGGGTTGGAAGAGACCTTAAGGATCACAGAACCATGGAATCAAGACATGTTTGGGTTGGAAAGGACCTTGAGGATTATAGAATCATGGGATCATGGCGTGGTTGGTTTGGAAGGGACTGTAAAAATTGCAGAACCATAGAATGATGGAGTGGTTGGGTTGGAAGGGAACTTAAGGATCACGCAGTTACAACTGCTGTCTGCAAAGTGCATGGAAGGGAAGTGCCAGCCACATGAAAAGGACAAAAAGCTTCAAATTCTGCTAGTGGGACCACCTTATATCATGATTCTTCTGAAGAAAAAGCAGAAACCACTCCATCATCCCCAGGCAAAGGAGATAAGCACTGAACACCGGACTGAAAACAGCATTTTTCTGTACCAGTGAAGCTTGAAGCCCCGGGAGGCATCTACCACTTAGAGCCCTGAGTATTTACAACTTCTGCCTGAAGTGAAGCATTTGGGGCATGAGGAAAAGCAAAGTATCCCCAACCGTGGCTGAGACAAGGATAAAGACCTTCCTTGGCTACATGGCTCTATGCCCCACATCACTCGATGCTCACCAGGCACCAAGGGATCTGCACTGTAGTTTTTCCCTGCCATACAATCAAGCTGTAATTCAGAACATGACTGCTCAGGATCTCAAACGTCCTCTACAGTCAATTGAGAAAGATATTTCCACCATGCAATCCCAAGCACTTTAGTTAGCAATACTCAAAAGTTAGCACAAGCACTGTTTCTGGCTCCCTTGTGATGGCTGCATTATTCAGAAGAGCAAACTTTGGAGCAGCTGTGTGCATGGTGTGCTTTTTTTCCACACTCACTGGCTGCATGTAGACCTACTGGCAATGCCCCAGTGCTCTCCAGTGCAGATAGACACAGCGAGCAAAGTCATTCTCCATCACTCACGCATGCAAAACCATTCCCTATCACTCACAGCAGCAAAGCAACTCCCATCGCACACGTATAGTGATGGGCAGGATGGGCAGTCCTTGTGTCTCACCTCCCATGGGAAAACATAGCATGTGGATTGGTAAAAAAGGGCTATGGGAGTGAGATGAATCAGGTTAGTAATTAGGCAAAATGTGATTGCTTTCAATCCGTAATCAATGCAATTACAACCTTCCTGGCCATGACTCATCTTCTAAAGCAAATGACACGTATTGGTGCAGACAGATGTAGGACAAGATTAAGTTTGTTTTAAGCCTATGGTTGACCATGGGCAAGATTTATTGCACCCAAGCATCTATTTCTCAGGGGTGGATCTGTCCATCTAAACTGCACAGGACACTGCAGAGAAGCACAGCACTGCACAGACACTTGTTGCTAGAAGGATATACAAAATCCCATGCTTGAAACCCAGAGTGAAATTGTTGTAAAAAGAAAAATTAGCAACCATGGCTCCTCTTTGCTGTCTGTAGGAAGTAAAATCTTTTTGCTCTTTCTATAAGAAGTCAAATCTTCCTTCTGTGAACTTCTAAGGAGTTTGGCAGAGCCAACACAACAAGTGACGCATTTCTGCCTTAGCACCACTGCTTAACAAATTCAACAGCAAATAAATTATTTGCTATTTTGTACCCTCCACCCTCACCCAACATCCACAGTGCAGGCCTCCTTTGGCACGAGGATTAACCTCATTTAGGCCATTAATTTAAATTACTGCTGAAACAGCTGATTCAGCGAGAGGTTTGATAGCCGCTATTTGTTATTTGCCCAAGCACAGCACTGCGTGGGGCCATGAGAACTCTGATCAGCACAGCCAAGGGAATCAATCAAAACCCCCAGGTCACGTGCATGCAGCTGCAACAATGATCTGGGGCATGTTAAAAGGAAAAAAAAAAAAAATGATAAAAACATGCAAAATGCAGAGAAAGTGCAAAGGAAAACCAAAACAAATGAAAATCAAGCAGTGTGATGCCTTAGAAACCAAGGAGAGTGGATGCAACAGAACTGCAACTGCAGAAATGAAGAATTTATAACCACTGCTCCAGGGCTATCCAACTCCATCACTGCAGCAGGGCAGGAGGAAGGCAGGGAGACCACTTCATTCAGCCAACACACCGTGTAACAGGGCACAAGGGACCAGGCAGCCTGTTGTGCGTCCATCCTTAACAACAACACACACATATTTATGGTGCAGCCATATTTACGTCTGTTTACGATCACTTACTACCAAAATGCTTCGGTGTCTGTCAGCTAAATCTTCACGGTTTTACAGCAAAGAGAGGGGGACTCAAAGCTCTTTATGGGTACATACAATTTCTCAGTCCAAGGGATGGGAGCTGCAGCACCCAAATACACATTTCCAGCCCACAGTGCTGGGCTGCCTCAAGGAGCCCATGGCTCTATGCTGGTTATCATGCACAACAATTTGGTGTGCTCTGACTTTTCAATTGCAGTTTTGGGTCCAACATAAACATCCCAGGGCAAGCAACTGTCTGGGTTTTGTCCTCATGGAGCTTTTTCAATTGCTTCCAAGATGATGGATGGGATCATAGAATGACAGAACTGCCCAGGTTGGAAAAGACCTTCAAGATCATCAAGTCCAAATGCAACCTAACCATACTACCTTAACTCTAACAACCTACCACTACACTGGATGATCTTTTACATTTAAAAGCTGGGCTCTTATTTCTTTAATTAGTGTAAAACCTATTCCAATTATGCCCCACCAGCTCTGTGGTTCGAGACACAAACCTGACAGTCTGAACCAGAGACAAACCGGAGCCATAGGAGATAAGAACAAATGGGACAAGGTTAATGGGCATGGCTTAGTGGGCATGGTGATGATGGGTCAGTGGTTGCACTGGGTGGTCTTAGAGGACTTTTCCAGCCTTATTGGCTCTATGATTCTATTTCTATTCTTATTTGTTTCAAATTTACCAGTCATTAATTTCATCAAATGCTGCAGCGTTCTACATGGCAAAAACCCACCAACCCACAGAGCCAGAAGATGGCAATAATGCAAAATGTTGAGAATTTGCATTCAGCATACCACTATTTTTATACTCAAACAATTCCTGGGATGCCCCTCAGCAGCATCACTTTGGCCTCACTCCGATTTAGCTCAGCTTCAGTCCCCAGAACAGCAACCAAAAGTGTTCTGACAAAGCCCAGGTGCCATCAATGATGGCAGTATCCATTCAGCCAAGCATAAACAAGCCCAAAAGCACAGTGCAAAGGCTTCCAAAAGCGACTCCATGGGACGACATCTCCATATCTACCCCCTCTTTGCATTGGCAGTGTGCATTGGCTCCTGTCCTCCTAAAGCACAAGAGAAAAGTTTCAGCTGGGAGGAAATACCAACTACAGGAAAACTAGAAGAAGAACAGCCCTCTCAGTGTGCACGCCTGGAATTACAGATATCATGACTCCCTTAACAACTTTCCCCTGGTCTTATTTTACGGTTTGCTTCGCAGGAGTAAGCCTACAGTAATCAGGAACAAAATTCAGCTCTAAACATGTAAAAACCAGCTGCTCTGAAATGTAAAGGCTTTACTCCGTAATTAATTTGACACTAACTACTAAAAGGCCTGGATCTTTACCACTCATGGGATAAAGATTTTTCTTCTCACCATTCCAAGGAACTTATCCAAAGCACTTTGCATTCCTGATGACACCCTGCACATGCAATGCAGGCAGGTCTATTTCCTTAGCGGCATCAATAAGAAAGGCTATTTCACAGCTATTTTCAGTGGGCTTTCGAGGTATTTTTACATCAGACCCACCAAAAAGGGGATCTGGAGTTGAGCAAGCATAAGGCTGGCAGCTGCAAGAAGCAAATGTGCCACAGGGTTTGCAATATTGCTGCAGGTCAGCATGCTGCAAGGTTTGCATTTGCAGTGCCTGGCACTCCTGGGTTGCAAAGCTGCTGCAGTGAAGGGTTTTCTGGAGAAGGAGGTAAAGCTTGACTGCAGCAGAAATGTTTTCAGGAGCAAAATGGGGATGAAAGGAGGGCTCCAAGGGATGTTGCACTTGCAAGTAAAAGAACTATCACCCAAACCACACGCCAGACTAATGATGAGCAATGGGAAACCTAAAACGCGACTTCAAGAGAGAACTTCTTATAAACACTGGCAAGTGAATCCCAGCAAGCCAACCCAGTCCTAAAATACAGGGAAAATATGAGGAAAAATGAGCCTCACACAAGTGGCTAAACCTCCCCTCCCCCCCCCCCAACCCTCCTTTGGAGCAAAGGGAGGATGTGGCAATGTCCATAAGACGTTTTCTCCTGAAGTCACGTTTTAAGAATTTCCCATTGCTTACCTAGGGGTAATTCTCCACCAAGGCAGCTTCACTAATCTAGCTGTGGGCTGCACCAATGACAGCTCATTCTTCCATCCCAAACCACTTGTTGCTATCACCCTGTGTATTCATGGCCACCTGCAGAACTTCAGTGCAAGATAAGGAGATAAGGATGCGGTGCAGGACCATGCTGAAGGTCTTGCAGACATCCACGTAGATGACATCAGTTGTTCTTCCTTTGCCCACCGATGCTGTGGCTTCATCACAGAAGGCCATCAGATTGGTCAGGCATGCTCTGCCCTTGGTGAAGCTGTGCTAGCTGTCTCAGATCACCTCTTCATTTCATATGTGCCTGAACAACTCTTCCAGGAGGAGCTCAGCAGCTTCGTGGGTCTTGGCCAACAGGTCATCGAACCATGAAGGTTGGAAAAGACCTCCAAGATCACCAACCCCACATCACCATGCCCATTGACCATGTCCCTCAGTGCCACATCTCCACGTTCCTTGAAAACCTCCACAGATGGGGCTCCCCCAACCCCCTGGGCAGCTGTACCACTTGCATCTACACTCTCTCGAAGAAGAAATCTGTCCCACTCCCTCTGAGCAGGTCCAGCATCAGCCAGGAGCCACTAGGAGACAAGCTGCCCTAAGTAACACATGGCACACCAACAGACATTGAAAACACAACACGCTGTGACAAGGACCATTCACCAAGGAGGGCTGAAAGAACAATGAGAAGGGAAAGGATTGGCTCCGGGGCACAGAGGTGTCCTGCTCATCAACAACAGTGTGAGCCAAAAGCGATGCAGGAAAGAGGGATTCTTGGAGATGAAACCAAATGAGAACTCCCCATAGTATTCAAGCATAAGGATATGTCATGTATCCCCCATTCATGACCAGGGATTGATTATTAGCCAATTAAAAGTAAAGCAGCACATGTTAAGAACAACCATAGCCATTGCAAATGCTAAAAAATAAGCTTCCCCAGAGAAATATCTCGGGTCACAATTCCCTCCACACCTTGTAATTCTGTTAGGCATCGTGTCGGGTTATTTCTCAGATTGTGTGGCCACTCTGCAAGGCTGCATTATTTGCAACATATTTTATTACCAGCAAAGCAGGGGCTGACAGTTTGAAAGCTTATTGTTGGTAACGTGATAACAGAGCCAGTGCTGAAGCAAATTACCAATTGCAGAGGCAGCCAGCCAAGCCCACATGAGTAAAACTGAACTGGAAAACTGGAAAGCAAGCAGAGCTGAGCCTGTGCCTTCTGGGACATGGGGTGACTGCAATTCCAGCAGGGGTTGAAGGATGGGTTTCTCTCTTGAAATCAGTGCATTAAGGTGACTATCCAGAGAATAAAGTGAAAATCGACGACACTGGGAGATGGACACGATGCACAGCAGCTCCAAACCTGTCTCAATCAAGCAGACAATCTGACTGATGCTTGGAAGCGAAGCACGCGATTTAAACTAATGAAGGACACAGTAATGATGTTTGCTTCTCCTTTATTTCTGTCTTTTTTTTTTCAACACTGCTTTTTAACTAAGGATGGGGAAATTAACACTGAGCCCTAAGCTCAGGAGGGCTCAGACTCCAATTTCTGCATGATGCAATGCAATGCAAGCTACACACAAGCAGAGAACAAGGCAAACAGCTTCACTTCGAGAGAATCAATCAGATAACAACCAGCAGACCGGATGGGGACAGTGGGGGGACATCAGACATCAGCCTCTCTGATGCAACCTGCAGAGCACATGCAGAAAACTGCCATATGCCATAAGAGCAATATGATTTCTCAGGCCTTGCTTTTCAAGAGCCTGTTGGGCTGCTTGGGAGTTGTATTTTATCCCTCTGCATCGTCAGTTAGGGATGTAGTGATGGTTTGATTGGTTCAGAAAACCATTGCTGGGGTTACTGTTGGGTTTATCAGTGCTTTATCACCATTTGCTTTCCAGCAGGCTGCAGGATGATGGCAACACAGGCTGAGATGTGTAGACAGGAGGAGGAACAGCTGTTCATGAGGGTGGATGGCGACAGGACAAGGGGGAATGGTTTTAAACTGAGACAGGGGAGGTTTAGGTTGGATATTAGGAGGAAGTTTTTGACCCAGAGGGTGGTGAGGCACTGGAACAGGTTGCCCAAGGAGGCTGTGGATGCCCCATCCCTGCAGGCATTCAAGGCCAGGCTGGATGTGGCTCTGGGCAGCCTGGGCTGCTGGTTGGCGACCTGCACACAGCAGGAGTTGGAACTGGATGAGCATTGTGGTCCTTTTCAACCCAGGCCATGCTATGGTTCCATGGTTCTATGAGCAGCCACTGCTCTCCCGCAACTGAGATGGGGCTCACAAGGGTTTCCTGTTGAAGAAATCCCTGCTTTTTGCATTTATTTTGCTTGCTTTTCAGTGTGGAAATCTCGTGAGACTTCAAGCATGCACATCAAGTGTGAAATCCTGCACCCTTCATCTCATGCCAAGTTCTGCAATCAATTCCACTCGGCGCTGCATCATCTCTGAGGCAGAATGCCAAGTTGTAGGGAAAGGAGATATTTCAATACACAATGAGGGAATAGAGGCCTAGCAGTGCTAATGCTGATTTTTTTAGCTTCCCTTCTCCAAAATCTGCATTTCTGTGGTCAGGGATGTGCAAGCCTCCAGCTCCAGCAGTTCCCCTCCATAAAACTGGCCAACTTCCCCATTCCTAAACCTACAGCTCTTTGCAGAGATGATTCTGTATGCTGTGTGCTCAGCACAACACAGCCATCCCATAGGAAAGAATCCCCCAAACCATGCAGACCCCCTGAAAACTACAGCTCTCCTCCAGGGCTGGGATCAGACTCTGCGAGGTTTACAGAATTTGCAATTACCTTAAAGGCTTTTCGCTGCCCTTTGTGGAAGAAGCAATCCCTTACAACCTGGTGCCCTGCTATTGCATTTCAATTCAAACAGCTTACTGCCTTACTGGGAAAAAATAAACATCTTAATTATTGTTCACCTATTAATAACAACAATAATTAAAAATAAGGCTACTAATTAGGAGACTTGTCCAGACAGTTTAACTTGGTGTTCTCGTTTTAATAACGGGATGTTTGCTGCCAGAGGGCCCCCACACACTGCTCCTCGGTGTTAGGATCACACTGCCCATTCTTTGTGACACTGATGAGCTCTCGTTAGCTAATCAGTGTTAATGACCACCTTATCTGGGTCAGTGGATTTTGAGATAAGCACACTGATGTCTAAGGACCTTTTGATAACCCTCATGTGCATGCGCTGGGTGAGGATGGGATAGATTCGGTGTCTTATTGTATTACAACCAAGAACAACAAACCTCGAGCGCTTGTTGCCCTGTACCCCCACAATGTGTAGGTCCTTATGGCCTCCACCCTGCCCCACAGTTGTGAGATACACAACAAGAAGCTCTTCCTCCAGACACGAGCAAGAAAACCATAGAATCATAGAATCATTCACATTGGAAAAAGCCTCTAAGATCACCAAGTCCAACCCCAACCCATCCCCACTATGTCCATGCTCTGCTTCTATTCCCATTGCCCCTGACTTGAACTAAGGCCCAACACTGAGCTGTGGGGTGGGGACCTCAGAGCCGGACCCTCCGCCAAGGCAATGCCTGGCTTCTGTCAGCCAAATTATTGCCAGAAGCACTGGGAATGAGTCAACCTGCTTTAGAACTCAAGTCCCAGCTCCTTTGCTAACCCCATACACGAGTGAGTTAATGCAGAAAGATAATCAAGAGCACTGGCACCCTGGCCTCTTGCTTGTTATTCTCTTAGGAAGTGATTTGGCACATCATGGCATTGCAAGAACCTCAGCAGCAATTCCCAGTTGCAGAGGAAACAGCCAGCATACTTTTCCTTCTCAGCACAGGGAGTCCCTGGAAAAGGAAATCTGGGCTGTAACCATGCTGCAACATTCAGTGTGTCTGTGGCTTTCTTGGAGGGGTAGAAAAGCTTTCCTTACACCCCAATAAAAACCTAATAAAATATAAATAATATAATACAATTTGTAATATAAAACCCCAATAAATCTGAATGCTTTTATAGGAGATACACGAAAACTTCATTTTATCCACCCCAGTGCCACCCCTAGGCTGCTATGTGCCCCATCCCTCTTACCAGCACCTATGAATCCATATTTATCCTCATTTTGGACGAGATCTGCTATGGGACTGCCTGTTGGACCAAACCACCCTGCCTAAAGCACAGCTGGGGGTGGACAGAACCCCAGAATGGCACCAACACCACTGTCCCCATAGGTCTTGACAGTGACTCGAGTCCAAGAACTGATGTTCCCCCTTACAGGTGAGCACATGGCTGCCCTCCATGGCTGCTCAGCCCGCTGACAAATCATCCCTTCAGGCACAGCTGTGATTAATGCTCCAGACAAGTTGCTTTCTTGCTGTTTCTTGCCTTCCTGTTCCTCACCTGAGATTTCTCTAAGCAAGGTGACAAACAGGGCTGCCAATGTTTCATATGCATACTGCTGGGAAGCAGTCCCAAAATGAAGCCCCAGAGCTCAGGAACATGGGAACACGGAGCCCTCCTGCTGTCCCACCACCTACACACCAGCAGGAGCATCTCAGAAGCTCTCTGGTCCGCTCCTCTGAAGGCAGGTCTCTTGGGGATGTATTATTTTCCTTGCCAAATTTCAGATACTCATCTTGGCCCCTTAGAGCAAACTCAAGCCCTGATCTTCTTTATCATTGGGCAAAAAGAAGTTGTTTTGCTTCTTTCTGAATTCTTTCCCCTCCTTCAAATGCAGGAGTGAGCCTACTGCCAGCTTCCCCTTGGGGCAGTGAGCAGGAAGAGACTTCGAGGCTGTACAAAGCAGCCTTGGAAGTTGAACCCAACTGACACAGACACCTGATGTCGCCCTAATCCACCTGAACACGGGCTTAAAAGCCACAAGACTGTCACCTACCTCCATTCCTGCCTCCCCCTGACCTCAGCCATGTCACTCATTTTGCATGATCCCATCCCCACAGCGACCTTCTGCTGCAGCTCCGGTTACCCCCATCTGCTGCTGCCTGGGTGCCCACAAGATGAGGCCCTTAATCCCAAATCCCTTTTCAATGTATGCTAAAAATACAGCAACTACAATCACTGCCCAAATCTGCTTATATATTTACGCCAGTTATGCTCCTGGCAGTATAAATGATGCTCAGTAGTGCAGCCCCTGGTTAGCATTGGTTATGTGTCATCGCCCAACAGCCAAACCATCTCTGTAAACAATGATTCCATGATGGAAAGAGGCCTTCTGAGTGTGGGTGCAACAGCTTGGATGGGACCAATGGCTGCCTCCAAGGATATGGGATCATTGTAGTTTTCCAGCTGAGATTTATAGGGTCTTTAAAGGGTCTTTAAAAGGTGGTTGGTAGGGGAAGAAAAGCTCTAACTTGCTGAAGCTAAAAGCTGGGCATAACCACAAAATGAGAAGTGACACAGCTCATGACATTGCCTGGGGTGGAGATTTAGGTTTTAAAGAGATTGCAGGGTGGAGGCAGATTACAGGATACAGGTACAGGATGGTACATCCGAGCAGCTCTTGGTCCCATCCCTGGTGACAGCACCCCATTACTCCATCATGCACAGCTCCATCAACCAGCAAAGAAGTGATGGGAATTTAGAACAAACGGATAAAGTCCATTAACCTCAGAGTGAACCATCCCTTCCAGTCTGTCAACGGCCACCCTGGGCTCTGAATTTTAACTAAATAAGGTTAAAGCCTCTAATTCTGGAGAACCGTCTCGCAGAGAGCTTTAATGGGCTCTAATGAGCTTCTCTGAATCCTAACATAATTCTCCACTTGCAGCATGAACTCAAACACTGAAATCATAATAATGCATGAAATTGCCCTGTGGATGGGAGAGAATATGGTACAAAAATGAAGCTTATTATTATTATCTTGAGTTGTCAACAGTCCCAGCAAAACACCCTCCAGAAGCAGCCGAAATTCCCACCCTGGGCTGGCACACATCAGGTCGGGTCTGCGACATCTCTGCATTTAATCTGTAGTTTAAAAGCACGAGCCGGGCAAGAGGCAGACTAAATTCATTTCCCTACATGAGACGTGGATCCACAAAGTCTGCGGAGATATATTAATACTGCAGCTTGTCTTTGGGGTGATTGAAAGCTGCACGGCAAGGCGTGGTGGGAAAACAGGGTGATAGATTTTTGCATGAGTGAAAGATGCGTTTGGGGGAAAGAAAAAAAAAAAGGAAGAAAAAACAGCATCAAAACTCACTGAGCAAGCAACAGCTTCCCACGGGAGAGGGTAAGGAGGGGAGAAGCGACAGTGTTGGGGATAAGCAATTTTCTGCCTGGCATCTGAGCTCCAAGCTGTGGGAGGAGCACATTTAGCCTCCAGCTTCAGGACCCCGCGGCTGAAGGAAAGGATTCATTTTCCCACTGAGGAACAGGTTTGGACCTATTGGTCTTACAGGACAGGGAGGTCTCCCTATAGCAGCAAGGCTGAGAGGTAGGTGAGGGCATTGGGAATTTCTCATCGGTGGTTGCTCTCCAAGGAGGGATCTCAAGGACAGACTGCGACCAATGGCCCAAATGGGTCCACAGCCTTGCAGCTCTGTCTGCACTGGGCTGTGGAACCCCCTGGATTCCAGCAGCTCCTTCAGACCCCTCCAGTAAGCCAAAAACCCTGGGTGTGGATGTACTGAGAAATGTCACTTCGACCCAAAACCAGATATCATCGTATCTATCCATGCTTCACCTCCCACCTTTGCTCTTTGCCACGCTGCCTTCGAGACCATTGACAGGGAGTTCACTGAGGAGTTGAACTCAATGATACGGGACCCTTCCAACTTGGGACGTTCCATGACTCTACGACAATCCCCTCTCTATACTCGAGCTGCTCTCCTGACCCTCCTTCAGCCCCTCAAGATCTCTGCTTTACAAACCCTTTACATTCAGCTCCTCAGTATCTCTCAGAGAAGGCAGCATCCCCAAACCATCACAAACCATTGCAATTCTGCACCCAGTCCCAAAGCCAGCTTTCATTTCCCAGTCTGACGCAGTCACTGCTCTACAGCAATGGCTCAGCAGCAGATGCAGGACAGCCTGAGGCTTCAGCTGAGATTTCAGCTGAGGAATGCTTTAACAAAAGCATGCAGGTTCCTCCCACTAAGGAAAGTCTGATGCCATCTTGAAGCCTTCAAAAGTAAATAACCCCATTTTCGTGCCACAAACCTGCTCCCCTTCCTCTATTCAGCACTGTAGCTGCCAGTTCCCTCAGCACTGAGTTTAAATCAGAATTCAAAGGAGAACACCAGATATGATTAAAGTATCAGTTTCCAAATGCAAACAACCCCTGGCATCTGCAGTTTTCTGCATCCTTCTCTCTAAAGCTCAAAACCTTCTCCAGCGTTGCCTGAAAATTAAGGGATTGATTTTTCCCAACCAACCCATGCACCTGCAGCACCTGTATCTGTAGCACCTGCAGGATTCACACTTTCTTGCTGTTTATTTCCTTTCTGTCTTGCAGCACTGCTGACAGTTCAGACAGATATTTGGTGTCCCAAACCTCCTGTAAGAAAGGGAGCTTCTTACAAACCCTTCATTGGAAATTATCAAGGGTCCAAAGAGGGTTTTTTCTCAAACCTCACATTTATTTCTAATGGCAAGGCTGGAGTGTCGTTGCAGCCTCAGCTTCCGGACAAAATCAAAGAGGTGGTGACTTGGAAAGTAATGAATGAGTGATGTGTGCTTTTTCCTTTTCTGTTTTGCAGCATTTAATGCCACTGAAAGGCAAAAAAATAATAATAAAAAAAGAACTTTGCATGAGTTACTCAGACTCTCAGTAAGGTGCAAATTGTTTGAATGGGGTTTTGGAGCCCTGAGCAAACCAAAGCATCTCAGAGCATCACAGGCAGGTTTGCAATGACCTGGCTTAGGGTTGCAGAACTCCAAGGCAGCTGGGCTGCGAATTTGGGAATGAGGCTGAAGGAAGGGAGAACTGCATTGAGACTGCAGTGAGATTAAGGCAAATTTCATATTTAAGAAGTTCTATGTGGGGGAAGCACTGCAGGTTCCCAGAGAAGAGCATACCCAGCACTCCTGTGAGTCACCTCTTAATGGAACCCAGACAAAATTCTCATCTAGTGAGGAGGCCAGAGAGATGGTTACCCCCAGGGACAGCGGGGTAATCTTGCAAAAGCAGCCAGGATACCCTATAGCTCAGTTCTTCCTGCTGCTGCCGATGGCACGAAGCAAAACACGGATTCCCTTGTGCTTTGCATTGCAAAGATTCACCCCTGTAACATCAATGTTTGGGGCTTCAGTGGCTGTTCTTATGCACAACAAGATGTCGTGGCAGCCAGGTTCAGCACAAGCAAGAAGAGCAATGCAAAGAACTGCACAGAGAGCAAAAGTTTTCCTGCAGCTCCATAAAGCCTTACTCTGCCCCAGACTGTTGTCAAGATCAGCCCCACAGGACTGCTCTACTGCTCCTCTGCAACATGCAAAGCCCTGCAGGCAGGGGATGCCTTCTGGATGGAGCCAGGTCTTTCTCTGCCTTTGCCATATAGGACAGAGTCTCCCCATTGGGAGATTACAGCAATTTCTGCAGAAATCCTCCTATAACTCAGGAGAACACGAGCAGCTCTGCCCATTCCTGCTCTCTATTTGTAATGATGTCTCCCTTTTTGCTCTCTCCCACATTTTGAGGCACTTTTTGCCCACACCTCCCCATGCAACCACAGCCATAAAACACGACACATTCAACTCTGCAGCAACTCAGGGCAAAACATTCATTCAGTATTGGGGTACACCAGAGCCTGCAATTAGTGGGAATTTGCATATTCCTCTTTTTCTCACTTCTTTTTTTTTTTTTAATGAAAGCAAAGTAAATGGCAGTCTGTCCATCACTCATCTCTGATCCTACATGGACACAAGGGATTTCAGGTAGTTGCTTTATTTGGCCAATCACAAAACCCGGCAGTGAAGGAAAGCTCCTTCTTTTTGGCTCGCAGAGGAAAAGCAAAATGTTCAGCACCACGTAGGGTTTTGGGGGGGACAACTGGCATTTTTTTTCCTCTTCTTTTTCTTTGCAAAGAGAATTCTGAAAGACATAACCACACCATGAATGGTTAATCCAAAACCATACTGTGAACCCAAAATGCAACGCTTCAGCTTGCCGCTCAGGTTTTCACGCTGAATCAAGTTTTGTTTTCTGCTTATTTTGAACCTAAGCTCAAATGATAAACACACTTGCAAGCTCTTGCAATGCAAAGAGTGAATTCCACTATCTTGCAGCTCAAAGTTCTCTTCTCCATCGCATCCCTGTTCTGAGCATCCCTTCCAACCCAACTGTTCCATGGTTCTATGATCCTGTGACCACGGAGGCTAATGACCTATATTAGCACCATTAGGACACAACCTCCTCCATTCAACCTAATCTTCAACAGGTCTCTGTCTGAAAATTGCCTCAAAATAAATTTTAATGCAGGTGAAGAAAGTCATGTTGGTAAACCACAGCTGGACGGGAAGCCCATGATTAATTGAGTCACTTAGCCACATCCGTGTCTGTTTTGCTGTTTTAAGTACTGATGATTATATGATGCAGAAGCAAATGAAAATTAACAAATATGCTCTAAGCCACACAGATGCTCTGGAAAAAAAAAAAGGCAGAACAGAGCTGCAGCCTTTTGGATGGGACAGAATTCCTTCAATATAAAACAGAGCAGTTTTTCAGTGTTGTTCAACAAGATTTAGTAGGAAATCACAATTTCAGTAAAGGTCAATAAGCTCAAAACAGCATCATTTTCCCCTTCTGCACTGAAACACCAAAAACTGCAGCGCAGGGCTGGGCTGCTCCTTCTTCGCCCATCCCCAACCCTGTGATGGGATGAGCGTGTTTGCAGAACATCAAACAATTACCAGGGATGTGACTGCTGGGCAATCAGCACCAAGCAGCAGCTCAGCTGCCCTGGGTAGGAAATTACATTGTGAAAGCAAATGCGGCTCAATGTGTGCCACCCAGCCCAGAACAAAAAAACAGCAATAATAAACTACATGGATTTAGGGCAATGCCCTGAAATCACCTTGCATTTAGAATCATGCACGATGGCTCAGAGCCCAGCCCAGCAGAGAGCTGCTGTTCATGGTCTGATGGAGAGGGAGGACGACATCTGGTGATCCAGCCCTGGGTGTCATCACAGAATCACAGAATCACAGAATTGTAGGGGTTGGAAGGGACCTCCAGAGCTCATCGAGTCCAACCCCCTGCCAAAGCAGTTCCCTACAGTAGGTCGCACAGGTCGGCATCCAGGCAGGTCTTGAACATCTCCAGAGAAGGAGACTCCCCCACCTCCCTGGCAGCCTGTTCCAGCGCTCCTCACCTCACTGTACAGAAGTTCCTTCGCACATTGGTGCACAACTTCCTATGCTGCAGTCTCTGGCCGTTTCCCCTTGTCCTGTCTCCACTCACCACTGAAAAGAGTCCGGCCTCACCATTCTGCCCCCCACACCTCAGATACTGATAGACCTGGATCAGGTCCCCTCTCAGCCTTCTTTTCTCAAGGCTGAACAGACCCAGTTCACTCAGCCTTTCCCCATAGCAGAGATGCTCCAGGCCCCTCACCATCTTGGTGGCCCTCCGCTGGACTCTTCCCAAGAGATCCCTGTCTGTTTTGTACTGGGGAGCCCAGAACTGGACGCAATGCTCCAGATGAGGCCTCAGCAGGGCAGAGCAGAGGGGGAGGATCACCTCCCTCGACCTGCTGGCCACGCTCTTTTTAATGCACCCCAGGATGCCACTGGCCCTCTTGGCCACAAGGGCACACTGCTGGCTCACGGCCGACCTGTCGTCCACCAGGACACCCAGGTCCCTCTCCGCAGAGCTCCCCTCCAGCAGCTCATCCCCCAACCTGTACTGGTGCATGCAATTATTCCTCCCCAGATGCAAGACTCTACACTTGCTTCTGTTAAACCTCATCCAGTTTTTCTCTGCCCAGCTCTCCAGCCTGTCCAGGTCTTGCTGAATGGCAGCACGGCCTTCAGGCTGTCAACCAAACCTCCCAACTTTGTATCATCAGCATGTCTGTGACATTCCCATGTCCCCACAGTGATGTGCTCAAGGGCCCAAACTCCCCATCCCCATGCCCAAGCAGCACCTTTAGCTCCAGTATGTAATTACAAAAGCCTCTCCTAGACTGCGTTTTTTTCCACTTTGCCTTCTCCCTCTGATATTCTATTCTGCCCAAATGCAAATCCCTCCCACGTTAACCCCAGAGATTTGCATCTCATTCTCCTGGTCATTCTCTATTGTTCCTCTGTGTCCCTGTGATGATACCCGAAAATGGAAATGACTTTCCAGAAGAGCCAGAAATGATGGGGATCAATCTTCTGCTCTTGCAGCACGTGGTTTCTGTACGAGTCGCAGCGCTCAGTCACCCACCTGCGTTAAACTCAGCCACAGAACAGGCAGAAAAGAAGCCAAAAAGAGAATAAACAAATGGGAGGAATCTCCTCCCTTATCACTGCAGCCGGTTATTAAGGCAGGTTAAGTCATGACACTGTCGCAATTCGCAGGAGACTTCTGGCATCTGTGAGGACTGATAAAGACTGGGAGGTTGTTATTTTTACTTCAACAATGGCCAAAATAATTTAAGGAAAGCACAAAAAGCTTAGACAGCAGCTGAGGTCTTGGACATCCTTTTGTCCATGTATCCATCCAATGCTCCTTGCAAATCACAGCTTGTATAGGTACCAACCCTGCCCAGACCCAACATCAGGCTTTTATTTCCCATAGGAAATCAAGACTCCACAGAGAGAAAATGTACATCTGTTCTGTTATACAGAAAGGGGTAAAGTTTGGACCCTGTCCGTGTTGGCCCTGCCAATCTGAGACCTCACCCTGTCTGTGCAGAGAACCACAGAATCATTAAGGTTGAAAAGGACCACTAAGATCCCCAAAGTCCTACCCCAAACCACCCTCACCATGCCCAGATACCATATCCCTTGGGCAGGATCTGGCCCTGACTCCACATTTCCCTCCAGCCAGCAGGAACTGGCGGCACAGCCAGCACTACAGCATGCTCAGCTCTGTATTTCTACAGCTCGGATACGTGCTCACTGCTCTGCTTTTTAATCAGCCAAATAAATTGCACCGAGACCTCACAGCAGTTGGAAAGAAGACATCCAGCTGTGGGTGGTGGCAGCAGAGGTGGGTGGGCGATGCTCTGTGTGCCCCTCACCGTATCCCCAACCCCCAGCACTGCCACCCATCACCCAGAGCTGCATCCCCTTGCTCCCGTGCAGCACCTTGCAGAGCTCCTGGTGCTGCCATAAATTCACCCCTTAGCAGCACCGCAGTGTGCAGAGCCAACAGCAGCTCCGTCCTGACAGCAAGGGCAAGAGGAAGGCTTTGGGGACTCAAAGCAGCAGCTCTCAGCCTGCTGTTATTAAAAGCGGTGAATTCCCAGCTGCACACAGCACAGGGTGAGCTCACAGAGGTATCAAACAGCAGCGCAGGTGAGCTATTAGCAAACAAGTCAAAACCTCCCTTGCAAATCTATTAGTCTGGCAGCTCGTCGGAGTGCTGTTACATCTGGGGCTTATCACAAACATGCATAGAAATAGGTCAGGAGGAAACATGGCTGAGCAGCACAAATAGGGCTGTGGGCTGAGGGCTGCAGCACAGCTCTGGGCTCTGCGGGGAGGCAGTTTGCACCCTCACGCTGCAAAAGACTGAAGTAATGCCACTATTTATAAATGGCCCTTTAAAAATAGAAATGTCACTCTTTCTTGCTAGGGAACTGATTTATTTTTTTTTCTTCTCGTAGACAGGTGAGAGCAGTGAGGGGGAAACAAAAAATGATGTATTATGTTTATTATACATGGGAAAGAGCATTTTGATTTGACTTCTTGCAGCTACATCATCGCTGCATCGTTGTGGGGTGATGAAGTAACAGTGCAACATCTCTGGAGCTGTTGCTGGGCTCTGCACAGCCTACAGCCCCCACCCCAGCCCTTGGCTTTGGGGGTCCTCCAATTGTGCAGCTCCCAGCTCAGGGCAGGGGAAGAAACAGTAGGGAGAGAGTGGGGATAGCAGGGAGGATGGGGAAAGAGGATTAGGATGGTAAGTACAGACACAGCAAGAGACAGTGAGGACTGCAGAGATAGGTCAGAGATGATGGAGACAGAAAGAGAGGATGGGGACAATGGAGAGAGAACAGGGATGACAGGGATGGCAGACAGAGGATGTGGACAATGGAGAGAAGATGGGGACAATGAGGATAGCAGAGAGAGGATGGGGTTGGTGGGGAGGAGAAAGGGACGACTGGGACAGTGGAGAGGGAATGGTGTCATTGAAGAGAGGATGGGGACAGCACAGACAGTGTAGAGTGGATGGGGATGATGGGGATGGCAGAGAGAGGATGAGGACACTGGGGACAGCAGAGAGAGGATGGGGACAATGGGGAGAAGACGGGGATGTTCAGGACACTAGAGAGAGCACTGTATCAGTGGAAAGAGGTGGGGGCCAGCAGGAATACTGGAGAGAGGATGAGGATGATGGGAATGGCAGAGAGAGGATGAGAACAATGGGGAGAGAGGAGAGAGGATGGGGACAATGGGGACAGTAAGAGAGGATGGGGACAGTAGAGACAACAGAGAGGATGGAGCCAGTCTGTGGTTCTGGCACTCAGCATCACTGAGAGCTGGTGCACAAGGCGACGTGCGTAGGAGTTTGCTTGGAAAGGCAAATGCTGCACAGCCTTGTGTTAACAGCAAAATAGCGGCCGACCTCAAGGCAACCAGAGAGCAGATGCACAGGTGTTTTGTTTGATTGCTGCTAGATTAAATCCCCACTCACTTTAGTGTTGGATAAGGAGCCTGCAAGGCCGAGTTATAACAACATCCCAGCGCTACGGAACAGCTAGGTAAACCAGAGGGCTTGTTTAAAGGATTGAAGGACGTGAATTTGCAAAGTAGATGTAAGAGCAGATCAAATGACACACTTAAGTGGAAGAACCTGGAGCTGTTTCCCCAGAGACGGTGCTTTCTGTTCCTGTTACTCACCAGGCACAGAGGGGCTGAGAGCTTTTGCTTTGCACAGGCAGCAGCAAGAAAAGCCCCTCATAACCCTTATAACCCCTGTAGTCTCATTAACCCTCAGCTGCAAAGAGCAGAGCCTGCAGGAAAACCCATCCCTGGTCCAAATGCACTGCTTCTGTGACACACACTGAGCAAATCTCAGTGGGTTTCCCATTGCTTTCCTTTGCACGCAGGCTCAGATGTCAGTACAGCCTCCAGCTTCATTTCGTGCCTCTTAGCCACCAAGGAAAGCAAATAGCAATTCCTCTCTGCAAATGGGGACGGTGGCAAAGAAGCCAGACCTGCACACGTGTGGCACATGTCAAATGCAAGTCTGGATGGAGGAAGGATGTGGGGATGTGGGGAAGGAACAGGGAAGGACTCTGTTTGCAAGGCTGGA
Organism: Lagopus leucura; assembly: GCF_019238085.1. Classification (NCBI taxonomy): domain Eukaryota; kingdom Metazoa; phylum Chordata; class Aves; order Galliformes; family Phasianidae; genus Lagopus; species Lagopus leucura. Next base: position 1,046,893 of record NW_024962305.1, on the reverse strand, counting down.
GCTGGGAGCTCACCATCTTTCCCCAGCTCTGCAGAGGTAGGGCAGCTGGCGAAAATGAGCTTCCTCTAGTCCTCAGTTTGTCCTTTCCTTAGGACATTCATAAAAGCCAATGCCTTTTTTTTTTTTTTTTTCTTTTCACTTGTGGGCTTTCCAAGGATTAATTAGTGTGGAGTATTTGAGTCATTAAGCTTGGTGACTTCTGGAAAGGAAGAGGAATGATACACACAGGGAGGAGGGAGGGACAGAAACTCCGTGCAAAAGCACAGACCCTTCTCCCAGTTTTTCTTTGCTTTTTTTTTTTCTTTTAATAAAAAAGACCCATTTTAGAAGGGCTGCCAGGGACAGAGCTCAGCTCCAAAGTGTGCTGTTTGGCCAAGTAATAGGTTATTTAAAAGGTTATTTAAGCACAGATGCCCAAAGTTGCCTGCAGAGAAACTGGGTCTTCCTCAGCTGAACTGTGAGGGTTCAAATCCCTCAGCTCTGCTTATTAATCCCACTAAGAAAAATGGAGCAAGGAGCCCCAGTGCGGGGATGCCAGCACCCACCTGCAAGGTGAAGGCGTCAAAAATATCAGCAACAACACACGGCCAATCTTTCGCAAGCTAGAAAACGAGATGCACGAACTCCAAGACCCTCAAAAGAGCCCTTCAGCTCATCTGCAGGCTGAGATCCATCAGACGGCAGCCGAAATCTGCAGCCTGAGGCTCCGTTCCCACCCGCCGGGCTGGCAGAGATCCAGGCTCTGAGTCAACAACTGGGAAAAGCTCCGTGCTGCGGGCACCCTCCTGCTTCCACAGGGCTCAGCTGCATCTCTGCCAAAGCCAAAGGCCGCCTTGGACCTTGCACAGCCTGCCCTGCTCAGGACGTGCTGTGCCATCCACGTTTCCTTGCTGCTGAGGGCAGGGATGAGTGACAGGAAAAGGAGAATAAAAAAGGTTTTAGAGAGAGATTCTCCAATGAATTCCCCCTACTAGGAGAGAAGGGAAAATTCCTATGCTCTAAGTATCATTTCTTTAATATTATATATAATAATAATAATCCCAAACTCAGCTAAGCTATCCACAAATGAGCAAGGACAACTGCACCAATGCACCCAGCCGCCAGCCTTGAAGCCACTCATCCCAGTCCCCTTTTCCACCTCGTTCCCACGTCAAAGCCACTCTCCAGGTGCTGAGCTCATTGCGCTGCCTCTCCACACACGGCAGCCTGCTCCAATAGCAACTAATTGCTAACAAGCTCATTACAAGAAGAAAGCAGCAGGAGCACAATGCCGGATTTTTTCTGCCTGTCTGCAAAGCAAACAGCTGGCCACCAAACTTAGAAGACTAATCTAATTAAACAGCAGCAAAAAAAACCCCGACATCAATGGCAGAAAAGCACCAGGTGGGTGCAAAACGTCCCCTCCTCAAAGTTCATCAGCACTTTGGCCATTCTGAAGGTATCTCCAAGCAGTGCACTCAGGGAGGGGTGGAGGATGCAGGAGAGGAGCTCAGCTCTGCGCTGCATAGATGAGGTGAGGGCTGGGGGACAGCAGACACCACCAAGGTAACCTTACTGCAAGGAGAAGGAGATGGGGTGGGTTGGTGTGAAGTGTGGCTTTGGATGAAGGTTGCCAGAAAATATAGGGACTGCACAAGGCTAGCTGATGTTTGAAATACAGCTCCTTCTGTTTGCAAGCCCTCTTGCTCAGTCTTTGCTTTTTATTTGCTGTTTGCTTTGCTCTGTGTCATAATCATAGAACCATAGAATGGCCTGGGTTGAAAAGGACCACAGCGCTCATCCAGTCCCAACCCCCTGCTGTGTGCAGGTCGCCAACCAGCAGCCCAGGCTGCCCAGAGCCACATCCAGCCTGGCCTTGAATGCCTGCAGGGATGGGGCATCCACAGCCTCCTTGAGCAACCTGTTCCAGTGCCTCACCACCCTCTGTATGAAAAACTTCCTCCCAGTATCCAACCTAAACCTCCTCTGTCTCAGTTTAAAACCATTCCCCCTCATCCTATCACTGTTCACTCTTTCCACCTGTCATACTGGACACTGGGATCCAATTTGCCTCGATGTACCCCCAGCACCTTCAGCAGAGAAGGAAGGGGATATGAGGCAGCAGCCTTTCAGCACAGCAGGTCTGGAGAAAGATCCCTGTGTGCAAGGTGAGGACCTTTAGGTCCTGTCCCTTCCATCCTCCTGCAGCTCATCTCTGCGCTGCATGATGGATGCACGCAGGGTGAGAAGGAGCAGGAAAGCAACTCCTCCATCTCCAGCTGTGAAAAGCAAACAGGAGCAAAGGCAACACAAGAAAACCATGGGTGAATCTACAGCTCAACCCGAGCAGAGCTGAGCCTCTGTCAACCCCAACGCCTGCAGCACCCGAGAGAGAGCTTTGCAGCATCCCTGATCTCTCATTACAGTTCATGAGCAGCCAAGAATTCACCTGCTTTATCACAGCGCAAGCAATTTGTTTTGCAAAGTTTATGAGCGTTCCTTCCCTCCAGGGCTGGGTTTTACAACATTTGTTTAACCGGGATTTTGCAGGCTGCAATGCTGCCAGCTTGCAGCTGGCTTTTGCTCGGCTTTTGTACCCCTCAAACAGCTCCCTTCTCAACCACACAAAGGGACAACGGAGCATCCTGCTCTGACGGCTTCCACACCGGCGTTGTGTAAGAGCTCTTCATCCACCTATTATTCAGTCGCTGCTGCTTTGTACATATTTAAAAGACCAGCAATTAGCGGCAGAATGGCGTGCATAATGCAATCAGCCTGCAGCAGGCGGGCTGCATCCCCCTGCTCCTGCTCAGCATCGGCACCCGGAGCCTATTTTCCCGACATCTAACATCAAAAAAGGGTATTGCATTCACAAACCTGGAGGAGAGAGCAAGATGAAAACCGAGCAAGTGTCAGCTTCATGCTAACAAGCCCCGATGTCTCAAGAACCACTTCTAAAACAAACAGGTTGCCAGATAGCAACTGTTTGGTCTGTGTTTTGTCTCTCTCTCCTGTGTAGTTGCTGGGAAACCACCTCTGCGAGGCAGCTCAGCTCCCTACACTTGTTGAGTGCTCCCCAACAGAGGTCGGAGCGCTGCGCTCGCATCCACCCAGCAGTGAGGAGGAGGGAGCCCTGAGCACCCCGTCGGTGCTTTGAAAGACCCAATGTCAGCAGCCCCACTAATAATCTGCCTGAACACAAGGCTCACGCTTGGCACCGGAGGTTAAATCATCCCTTGATCTCCTCCAGAGCCTGCCTCTAACGAGGCAGGAAAGCAACGGAGGGCAAAAAGGCAAAAAGGCTTTGAAAAAGTGCAAGTAAACCCAAACAAAAGGCAAGATTTCCCATGGAAGGAGCTTGAATCAGCTTGGAAAGGCTGATGCCTCCACCCTGTTGATGACTTCTGCTTTATTTCTTCATTGTTTCCCATTTCTTCACATGATCCATCTGGGAGCTCCATCCCTGCCCCATAGCATCCCTTGTGGCAGCACTGCAGCCACTAATAACTGGTTTAAGAGACAGAAGAGCTGTCCTCAAGCTTTTTATTCTACCTCCTCAAAACCCTCCTCCTGGAAATGACATATTAAGTGTTTTGGGTTAGCAGGGCACAAAACCTCCATGCACTTCTGTCATACAGATTCTATCATACAGAAACATTTCAGCTCCTTCCCTGCCCTTTGCACAACCTGTCCAAAGTCACTCCAGGACATGTGCATATTGCAAAGTTGTTCTCCTGCTTCCTCTCTCTCTTCTTCTTCCCTGTATGCACTCTTTTTTTCCCTAATCCACCCCTTTTTAACATTGTCCTGGGAGATTCAGCCTCCATCATGATGGCGCTGAGCTCCGTCAGCAAACAGGGAGGGAACACCTCCAAAAGTCAATGCAGATGTTCACTATGAACCAGCAGGAGTTTTGATAAAACAAACCCCTGCGTTAACCCTATGCAACTACCAGCTCTGCACCCAGTTCCCCACAGGGGGTCATTTTCCATTTCCCATATATATATATATATATATATATATATTAGTTGTTACGATGTGTAGGGTGCTGGACAGAAAAGTGTCTCCCTTCCCCAAACCTTCTTTCCATCGTTGGATCCAGGAGTGCAAGGATTGCAGCACCATCCCCACATCTCCATCGCCACCCAAAGTGGGGAAGACAGTAAAGAAAACCCCATAACCAGCAGTGCCTGTGATGCTAATAGAAAGGCAGACTGATGACTCAGGCAGGGAAAGAAATGCAAAGAGGATGCATCGTGCACTATATTTAATGCCTGGATAGCACAAGTCCCACCACCCACGTCTCCACAGGCACCTACCATGAACTCAGAGCCTTCTCCAGCACTTGGCATCTTTCTGGCTGCCCATCTGCAAACCTCTCCAGGTGTTTCCAGCACTTGGAGACACATCCCAACAGATCAAACCATCCAATGCATACACTCCCTTCTAGTAAGACAAATATATTGCCTATAGTTTCTTACTAATTCCTACACTTCTCATATTCAACCTTGAAATCGGTGGGTTTTCTTAGGTGACCGCATCATTAACAACACATTCAGACATCATCAAATCCCCCTGAGCCAGACCCTTGGCCCATGCCATCTCATGGTACCTGATGTTTAAAGGCAAGCACTAAGGACACCCATGCAAACCTTGGTTCTGGGGTTCTTTTAATCAGTGCCTAATCCCTACAAAAGAAAGCTTGGGAATCTCATCTCTGGTGCTGCCCATGCCAGAAGGCAAAGCACAAAAATGCAGCAAAACTTCAACCCTCTTAAAATGGTATTTTTTTTTACTAACCTTCAGCATTGGTATTGGGATCCTTTCCTGCTACAGTGCACTGACGTGTGATGCATAACAACTGCAACTGAATTGCTTCTATGGGGTATGCAAGCCTGCACAATACCACAAAACCTGCAATTAAGTGTTCTTGTTCAACACAAGCAATAGGGAATTGCCCATCAATTGAGAAATCAAAGGCAAAGGACACCAATGGAAACAAGACCAGGGACAGAACCCACAGCCACACAGGGCACTGCAGAATCTTTTCCACCCAGGGGTGTATGTGGGGCTGGGAGCTCAAGAGGGATCAACAAAGCCACAGTGAACCCCTCCAGCACCCCATGGAACACGTGGTTGGAGAGTCAAGGAGATCACACTTGTAATGCCTGGGAATGGCACTTTAATTATTTGATGTAAGAGGAGCAAGCAGAAACCATGACAGGTAAATGGCTTCCTGCAGCCACAAAGCCACCCCAGAAGGCACGGGGCCATCATCTCATCAAAAGGTCGTGGACATTTGTATCCCCAGCCCCAGCATTGAGCTGGAAAGGGCAGCTGAGAGTAGAGAAGGCAATGGGGAATCAATTGCAATTGCATCTGGAGATCGATAAGCCTGGATGGAGGGAGAATATAAGCAAATCTAAGAGAAATCAGTGCACTGAAAAAGAAGCAAAGCTTGCAAAGACAAAAAGTAATTGTATTTTTCAGAAGAAAACCATCAGCTTTGCACGCATGGCTCATGCCAGCTCAACTGTCCCTCCTCAGCTGGCTGCTAGCCGAAATCTGCTACTGGATGCAAGTGTTGGTGCAGCACCCAATCCGGGTGCAGTAAGTCACCCAAGGCCTGTAGGAGGCTTTGACAGAGAGAGGATAGGGATGCTTGCATCATTAGAAACAGAATGATGGATGTGTCTGATATTACGGTGCGTGCTGATTGCAGGGTGGTTGAGGTATCTGGCACTGTGTGCATGCAATGTCTGGATTTGTCAGAGTACACAGTAAATATTTTAAGTGTTGTTTTGCAGTGAATGCCTCAAGGCAGAGTAATACCTTATGCTGAAAATATCCTCCTGGAAGGAAGGATTTTCTGAGTTTGTATGCCAGAATGACACATTAAGTACAGCATCAACCAGTTTAAGCAACCCCAGTGGCTCCCCAGGAAGTGTCACTGTTCCAGAGACAGGCACAGACTTGGCCATGATCTGAAGACCCCAAACCCACCCCACAAATCCACGCACTGTGCTAAGGATGGTGAACACAATGGGGAGAGCAGAGGGGGCACAGATTGCTTCAATCCTTAGAAAAATCCCATTGCAAGTGGGAACTTCTTGTTAAAGCACCATGGGCACCTCGGGGATCCCAGAGAAGGGGATGAGGAAGCAGCATGGAACTTTGGAGGTCTCAAAGGATGGAGCGTCCCTGGGAGAGTGATGGCTGACACAAGAGGAGATGGGGCTCTATGTCGTATCCTTTCACTGGTAGCCTCCAGCAAAGTGCAGTTTTGCATTAATCTGCTTCAGGCATTATCTCAGGTCTTGCCCAAAAAAACCTCTCAGTGGTTCTGCTAAGAAAATAAACAGAGTCACAACAGTGTGAGGAACCTGGACTTAGAATAAAAAACTCAGTTGTTTTTTTCCCCTTACAGAGCAGTGTTTGTGCAGCCCGAGTGTTTTGCACCTCCATTATTTCATCCTTGCCCTCCTGATCAAGATTTGTCCTCTACAGAAGGGGATGCTTCCCTCTCAGTACCTCGAAAAAGCTCTGGTGAGAAAAATCCATTTGTATTTTACTTTGTGATTCCAGCAGGGATTTCAGCCCTGCTTTTCTGGTATTGGGGTCACTCCAGGCAAGCCCTGGTAGCTCCATCTTTTCCCTTTGCCTGACTGCAGGACAGGAGGAGGGATGGAGGGGTTCTCCTCACATGCAAAAGGAAATTTTCAGCCACCTCACCTGAAAGCAAAAGATGCAGAACACTGAGGATCTATTTGAAGCATCTCTCATTGACGTTGCCACCTGGATGGAGAAATCTGAAGAATTCTTGTTGGAACAACAAGATCTGAAAGAGCAAAACCCCTCACAAAGTCCAGAGAACCTCATGCTGCTTCTGACTTTGGATGAAATCTGGAGCATCCTCCCATCAGAAACACAGCGTAGGGTCCACAGCCCCAAGCAGCACCTGTATGAGACCCCAAAGCACAAACCCAGTGCAGACACACAGCACTGCCATGGAGATGCTCCCAGTGAGCACCCTCAACCCAACTTCTCCACTGCTCCAAATGCTTGCAAAAAAAAAAAAAAGACTAATATATAATTAAATATCAAATTGAATCAATGCCGTTTTTAGAGAGGTTTGTAACCATGGGAGTCCAGCTCTATGGTGAAGTTGCTGTTGCTTTTGCCCCTGCCCAGTGTTCAGACAGATTGAGGTCCTTCTGCAAGAGTGGGCTGGAAAGCACTGATGCATTAAGCCTAATAAAGCCACAGGATGAGGTTATTTATTTCTGTCGGGAACATATGTTGGGAGCATATGAAGATTTACATGCCCACAATGAGACACTTTTGCTCATTACATAAATTTATTACAAAATCCATTGTGAGTTCCCTAAAGCAGCTTCTCCTTCATTCCAACTCCCAAAAGGCAAAGAGGAACAAAAAAAACCAAACCCAAACTACAAAGGTTTCAATCTTTTTCAGCTGTTATTATGCAATTTCCACCCCTCCCCACATTGGCAACAGTAATTCCTGCTTGTGAATCACAGCTAATTATTTTATAATAGGCCATTCTTCTTGATTTAATACCACCATATGAAAATCCGTATGCGAGCGAGTGTGGTCATCAGATTAGTAACAGCTCTAGTTCTTAATTTATGTTTTCATTTTATTAATGAAAAAAATAATTAAAGCACAAGGGTGCTGATGGGGACGTTTTGCTGGAGTTTGTTTGATTTCAGAAGTAAATCACAGAACTGGATCAGAGTGATGGGGAACAAATGGCAAATAGCTCCTGCCACTGAAATTATAGCACTCGGGGAGATGGTAAAACATGGGGAGGAACTCCCACAGCTGACTGGGAGGAATGAGTGGCAGAGAGACAAAAACAGCAGGGGGGAAATAAAGGAAATCAGGAAGAAGGGTTAAAGGAGTGGTGAAAACTGCAAAGGTGAGACAGAGCAGAAATGCAAGGGGAAATAAAGGAATTGCTTTCAAGCAAATGGGCAGAGGAAAGCAAAGCATGTAGAGGCGTCCCACTGCTAACGCCCTCTGTGGTTTTAAGCTTTCTGAAGCCATTTTCTCCTAGGTTTTTATTTATTTTATTTCTTTTTCCAGCATGTGCAATCCATCACAGGAAGGATTTCCTGGCCCCATGTGCAGACACGGCAATCTCTGTCTCTTCAATAAGAAAGGAGACCCCTGCATCCCCCCTGCCCTGCAGACAGCATCAGCACAGAGCCCTGACCTGCTGCCTGCAACCTCTGGGAATGGAAAACATGACCTCAGACAGAGACAGGAGCCAAACTTACAGACAGGTGATGATGCTGGTGATAGCCCTACACGCAGCCCTATCCTGGATAAATGCAATTTGGCAGTGCCTTGCTATACAGCAGCACTGTCCTTCCAGCTCTGGAGCAAGCTTCAGCATCCCTGACTTATTCCCCCCCTGGATTCCCACTGGATTTATTCCACCTCCCCACCCCATTTGGTTCCACGCCTACATAACAACACCAGGATTGTTATTCTTTGCCTTCTGTACCCATTAGTTGATGGTTGGAGGATCCTGAAGCAATTTGCAAATATTAATTAAGCCTTAGCAGAATTCCTGAGTGGTAGGTAACCAAAATTATGCCCCTAATTATATTAATTCTGCTGTAGGGCAGCAGGCAATTAGTTGGAATCTGTTACATAAGTAAAACAAACCTATGTTGATGATAATACATTTAGCATGCAACTAACTGGTATTCCATCTCCTCACTGATGGCTTTGGCATAAGCAAAAAGCAAAAAACGCATCTTGAGGGGAAAAAGTGTGCAAGAAAGCCCTGCTCAAAGCTATTCTCCATCACAGAATCATCACAGGATCATTTGAGTTGGAAGGGACCCTTGAAGGCCATCCAGTCCAACTCTCCTGCAATGAATGGAGATACCTACTCCTCCTGCAGCTTCCCCTCTCTGCTTGCCCTTTCTCTTGAGGAACACATCCATACATCCACAGCACAGTGCTTTGGACCTGGGGTGAAATAGGATTGGGAGAAGCTCAGGAGTTGCATGGGGAAGACCCTGGCTGAAGCACTGAGCATGTTTCTTTCCTTCCTGCATGAAATAAGTCCCCATTGATTTCCTTCCAAGTGCTCACCCCGTCACATTAAAACCCACTGTGTCCCCTTGCCTGGCACTCAGCCCACACAGCCATGCCCAGCAGGGAGCTCCAACACCAGGGCTGCCTCTTGATGCAGGGCTCTTGTTCTCACACCTAGAGAAACAGCAACCAAAATGACCTTCCATGGTAAGGTCTCACATGTCAGCACTATGCAGAAAAATCAACGGGGAGGTGATAAAAGCATTAATTATCGCAAATTTCTCATTTCTAAATGGTGCAGAGTGGGGTCTCTGGGCTGCTCTGAACCCCTCATCCTACACTGCCTGAATCACCCACAGCAGCACGTCCCTGAGTTGGTGAGCACCCAATAAAGCCAAACCAAACCAACCAACCAAAACACACACAGACAAAAAATCCCACTCCAATAGTAATAAAGGGACATGGGTTCCTACACTCCAGCCCCATTTCACAGCCTGAAATCAAACTTCTGTAATAATGAGAAGCCCTGCGGAGCTCCTGATGGATGCTCCCAAAGGAGGGAGTGAGCCCATCTTCACAGCAAGTTTCATTGCTTGTTGTAATCAGGCAGCACCCAGCACAGCCCAAATTCGGTCTTGGATCCTCTGATGCTAACTAACACACAATTAGTGATATTACTTAATGCCACTGCAGCCTGGCGATGAGAGCACGGGATTTAATGAGTGAGACTGAATCCAGCTGGCTCCACATATTGGCCTTTCCATGGCACCCGTACAAACTGAGAACTTTAAATCCTCAGCTCCACATCAGCATAATTAACCCAACCTGCTCCCCTTCCAAAAGGACAGCAGCAGCAAGCAGATTTGCAGTATGAAAGAAGAGAAATATGTGAATACATAGAGCAGAACAGCAGTCTGAAATGGGACTGGGAGTACAGAGAGCAAAACCCCATACCCTGGGGTTAACAGCAGGGTTATAACAATAAACATAGTTTATAACTATAAACAACAAATGATTCACCACAAAAAAGCAAGCTCACAGAAGCACTCAGGGATAGGGATGAGGAGCCTCCAAAACAGCCCTGTAAATCAAAGCCTCCTTCTGCAGTCTCTCCCCACTTCAACAGGCAGGTTTTATTCTGAGGGTTCTTTAACCAGGATGAGGTCAGCAGCCCTTAATCCAAGCCCATGGGGGTGTGTTGAACATTCATGTTAATACAGATAAATAGACTGGAGTCCATATGCAGAGGAAAAGGCAACCGAGACAAATTCTGGAGACAAAAGAAGTCACTGAAACAAATCAACACCTGAACTGAAGTGATGCAGAGCAAAGGGACTGTCTGCTCAATCCTGACGCTCAGTTACAGAGAGAGGAGCTCCTTCCTGCAAGGCAGAGCAAACACTGCCTTCCTTTCATCACCACACTGCCCAGTTCTGACAGTTCCATGTTACAGCTCAGAAGGTGTTTCTGAAGGACACCAACTGCTCCACATCTGCTTCCCTTGGAGCTCTGCAGCAGGGCCAGCTTAGGCATTGCCATCAGCTGGGCTTCCAGGTCCAGCTCATGGAAATCAGGGAACTGAACACCCTGACCCCAAAGCACGAGACCCCAGCTCACCTTACACATCCTGACGCCCTTTAATGCTGTATATGAGTGATAAAAACCAACTTGCACAGGTAGAACAAAAACCAAGCGCTCACACACAGCCTCAGCGTGCCCAACTAAATGCTTTTTACCATAAATAAGCTCAATTTGCCCAACTCAACTGTTCTTCCCACCTGTTCCGTAGCAGTGAGTTCCACAAATCACTGCAATGCACTCCACAGGTGCACATATTGGGGAAAAAAGAAGTGACATCACAGCCACGCAGTGCTTTCATTGCTCTTATCCTCATGCAATCCCTTCCTTTTGGTGCTGGAGAAGCGCAGTCGCCACGGCGCTCCAGCATCACACCAAGGGAAGTTTGAAAGGAGAGGTGGTAACCTCGTGTGTGAGATGTGCAGAGCTGGAAAGGAAAGAGAAGCAGCTCTCATGCACAGCTTGCTTTCTTCTGCTTCGGATCTAAGGGAAGATTTGTTTGCTCCAAAGCACCTTGGTTTGGGGCTTTGGGATTTTTTACCCAGTGAAAGTCACACCCAGAGCTCCCACATCACCCCTCGCTGCTTGACTTTGCAGCAGCATCTGTTAACAGCAGCCCTGGGTGCTCCGTCCTGGAGGATTTTCTCTTCTCCCTCCACATCCCAGCAGCTGCCAGGTTGTTGGGGCAGCTCCAAAGAGACCACTTTGATTTTGTGTGCTGTGTCTCACAGGTGGGAATTCAGCTCCTCTCCTGCGTGCGGAGCAGCAGCGGCTCAGAACTCCCCTCTCCCTGCAGACAGCAGCCCCACTACCAGCAGCAGCCACAGCTCATCTCCCTCTCTCTCGTGTACCTACAGAGATGGGAAGAGGAGAATAACCCAGCACAAAATTCCAGCACTGCCACCAATGGAGTTCATTTAAGAGTCCACTCTGAGCTCTTTTTTAGAACTACTCCAACCCACCACCTCCTCTTACTGCACTCTATACTGCAAAGAGTCCAACAGGGGTTATTTAAGCAGGGATAAGCAGTGATGGCTTGCAAAGCAGAGCCTTGATTTTAGGGGCTTGACTCCACAGCAGAGCCCACATGCAGACTCCTGCCACAGCAGCTCATCATTTGCAAAGCAAAGCACGCCGCGCAACAGCACGCAGCTGCAGGGTGCAGCTCTGCTGACCCAGGAGGGATTCATTCAGCATCCAGCAGGCAAAGGCTGCTCTGGATGGAGGGGGACCTACCAGCCTCTCCCCATACCAGGGAGCTGAGCTGAGCCTCAACCTGTGGCTGCAGACAAGTTCATCTGAGGAAACTTTGCTTCCCAGCTGTGGATGGAAAGAGTCAAGATGCCACAGAGCTGGAAGCAACAGGAAAAAATGTCATAAAGTACCTCAGATGGCAGCAATGTTGGTTTGTTGGGTTTTTTTATTTTCAGTTAAAAATAGCAGCAGTGAGTGTGAGCCTCCGCTTCCCACTACTGATGGCCTGAGGTAGCCTTTAAAACAGAAAGCATCAGCTCTGCTCCGGAGGAGAGTGAGAAGCATTGAGGGAAACGGTTGTGATCCCGCTGGGGAGAGAACTGAGTGCTCTGCAATGGGAACTTCGTGGCCACCGCTGCCATTTGGTGTTTGAAACGCTGCACTTCAGCAATGCCAGCACTGAGAACCGCTGTCCCACCCATCCCACAAACAGCGTGTGTCCCACACTGCCGCAATGCCAGCAAACGGTGTCTGTTGGTGACCTCCACACCTCCCCCTCCAAAACGGCACAGCCGTGACGTATCAAGTATGGGAAAAGGACGCACACACCGTGGGGAAAACACGCGGATGGGGGGGAAAACACGCAGACCGTGGGGAAAAAGCACACGCAAAGTGCAGGGAAAAGACGCACATCGTGGGAAAAAAACACGCAAAGTGTGGAAGAAACGCGGAAACCGTAGGATAAAGACGCGCACGTCGATGAAGCTCTCCCCGGGGAGCGCCCCGGCCGGGAAGGGATGGGGTCCGGGGGGATGGTGGGGGTCCCTGGGCGCACTCACCGCGGAGAAGTTGTGGGGCCCGCAGAGCTCGCCGCGGTACTTGCAGGAGAGCAGCATGTCCTCCAGCTGGTGGCCCAGGCGGTCCATGAAGTCGGCGCTGATGCCCTCGTAGTGGCGGGGCGGCAGGAAGAGGCGGAAATCGGCCAGCTTGGCGAACCACCGCAACCTCGCC
>NW_024962305.1:990916-1033641 GCF_019238085.1 Lagopus leucura | reverse complement strand
GCCGCCGCCGCCGCCGCGGGCTCAGTGCGAGCAGCCCCGCGCCATGCCCGGCCCCCGCGCCGCGGCCCGCAGCGGCCCCGAGCGGCGGGGGGAGCCGCAGCGGTCGGCCCGCCGCACCGGCCCCGAGCTCGCGGTGCTCGGGGAGAGCTGCATGCCGGGCCCCGCCGCCGCTGCTGGTGATGCCGGTGGTGATGCCGCCGCCGCCGCCGCCGCCTCCTCCCCGCCGCGACCGCACCCCCGCGGGGGGCAACGGGGCGGCTCGGCGAGGCTGCCGCTCGGCCGGGGGAGCCGCTCACAGGCGGCGGTGCCGAGCCGGCATGGCCCGCTGCTGGGTGCGATCCTGCTGCCGCTCCGCCCGCGGGACCTCCGAGCTCCGCGATCAGCTCCTCGTTCCGGCACCTCCGAGCTCCGCGCTCCGTGTCCGGCCGGCGGCTCCGAGCCTCGAGGCGAGCGCTGTCACCACCGCTCCCTCCGGTCCCGATCCCGGTCCCAGCCCCTCTCCCCGTGCAGCCGCTCAGCGCCGACCCCGCGCCGTTCTCATGCCCGTTCTCCCAGGGAAAAGCCGTCCGCGCCCCGCTGGGCGGATGATGAAGAAGAGGAGAGGGAGGGAGAGAAAGGCGACGCTTCCCCGCGGTTCGCGTCCCGACTCCGGGGCTGCGGTGGCGGCAGCCGCGCCGCTCGGCGCCAGCCGCGCTGGGGAGGCGGAGGGAAGGGGGGAGGGACGGAGCTCCGCTCGGCCCCGCCGCCCGCCGGAGCCCCCTCCTCCTCCCCGGCTTTATTCCCGGCCGAGCGGGGGGAACGCGGCTCCGCCGGCAGCTCTCGGGACCCGCCGGGCTCTGGGCGTGGAGGTGGGATTGCGGGGTGCCTCCCTCCCTCCTCCTCCTTCAGCCGGAGTTTGTTTTTCTGGTTTCCAGCTGCCCCGGGGGAAAACACTATCGCACCGACACCGGCACAGCATCTGGATGTGCAGGCGAAGCCCGCAGCTTTGTGGCAAAGTGCTGCCTGTTCCACCAAAACGCAACTCCAAAGCATCCCCTGCCCATCACCTCCTCGAGCCCCGGTACTCATTTACAGTGTGGGGTACACCGGGCTCCCTTTGCACCGCATCTTGCCTGGACACACACACAAAAAACCCTTTCCCCGATGCCCTGGGGAGAAAGAAATACTTGTGATTACGTATTGACACCTCAATGGCTTTGCTTAACTCGGATCTCTGAATAGCAGCTCATTGTTGCCTTCATTTTGATTTAGAATAGTACTAGGAAGCATTCCTATCATTGTGTCCAATTAAGCTCTAAGTGGCGATAACTGCTTCGAATCCCCTCTGATATTTCTGCTTTCCATTCATTTGCCATGTGCGTTTTGATCTGCTGTGCATTTTTACCCGATAGATGGTGCCGTTAGAGCCTGGCTGTCTCCAGCCCCTTTCACAGAGTTTCTTCCCTTCGTGCCAAGGGCTGCAAAACTCAACCCCCCCCCCCATCCCCAGAAGAAAATCCCAGCTCTGAGGCCACGGGGGGGGGGGAACCATTTTTTGGGGGGACTCCATGCTGGGGTTGCTGCAGCAGGGATTTGCACAAGCATGCACACACAAGCATGTAACCACAGGCTCAGTTTTCCAGCCGGTGTGATTTGCAGTGCCTCGGTTCACAGTGCGCTCCTGTCCACGCTCTGCAGTTTTACCTTTTTTTTTTTTTTTTTAACTTAATTTAACCACTTCCCGTAAATCTGAAATCCCTTTCGAGCCTGGGAAGGTGGCTGTGACCTTTCTTACACGAAATGAAACAAGGCCAGCAGTTAGTATGTTTGTAATAATGTGCTATCGAGTGGCTCCCATTAAGCATCTCGCCCGCATCTCAGCTCTCTCCTGTTGGAATCAGTGGGAGTTCTTCCCCTTGGCTCGCTCGCAGGATAATAAAGATCCAAATAGCTTTGCCATGAGGCAGTCTGAGATTGTTATTCCCATGATATATTGACACAAACCCAAGGAGGAAAAAAAAAAAAAGCATTGGGCTACAAACATCCTCAAACAACCCCTCCTGCCCCAGCATTGCTGCTATCCTGCACAGCTTCTCCTCGTGAAAACTTTCTCAAGACAAAACCTGACCATGAAATGCAAAGCCTTCATCAGCTGCCATGGCACAGCACCCTCCCCCCCCCCCCTCCCCCCTTCAGTGCCCATCCACTGGAAATCATTTCCATTCATTTTCCCATTCACCCCTGTGTGAGCCCTGGTTCTTGACTCCTCCAGAGCGGCTTCAAAAGCCCGTTGGGCTCTGTGTGTGGAAGGACAGAATCATAGCATCACTAAGGTTAGAAAAGACGTCTACTTCTGTTGAAAACCACAATTTGGGTGGAAACAAAATGACATTGGAGGAATTCAAACGTCAATTTCAGGTGAATCCCATCGTTCTCCCTTGGGACATAACTGGCATGTCCTCAAAAGATACACAAAAGACAAACAGTCTAACATTTTTTGGAACTGCAAGCATTTCCTTCTTTTGAAACTACATTTTCATTTCAAACATCAACTCGAGTTAAGACAAAAAGATTAAATAAAAGCTTTAAAAGCCCTGAAAAGTAAATCGTAATGCTTTCTTCCACCTGAACTTTCCGAGTATTGTGATTTAATTTATCTCACAAGGGAGCAAAAGGAGGGAAAGATCCAGCCCAAATGCTTTTCCCTGGCAAGCTGGAAAACCAACAAAAGCATGCCCAGAGTCTTGCAGCCCCGAAGGAGAATGAGGCTGGGCACAGCTGGGCACAGCTGGATGGGAGAAGCTGTGCACATCTGGGCATTACTGGATGGGAGAAGCTGTGCACAGCTATGCACAATTAGATGGAAGGTGTTGAGCACATCTGGGCGTCACTGGGTGAGAGGCCATGCACAGCTGGGCACAGTTGGATGGGAGAAGCTGGGCACAGCTGGATGAAAGAGGCTGAGCACAGATGGGCGCCTCTCGATGGAAGAGGCTGAGCACAGTTTGGCACCACTGGATGGAAAAGGCCAAGCATAGGTGTGCACATCTGGGCACAGCTGGATGGAAGGGGCCTGCTGGATGTAAGAGGCTGGGCACATCTTGTCACAGCTAGATGGAACAGACTGCATACAGCTGGGCACCAGTGAATGCAAGAGGCCAAGCACAGCTGGCCACCATGGGGCAGATTTAGTGGACCAGCTTGGTATGTCAAAATAAAATCATGCTCTTCTCTTCCTTAAGCACCCATCTCTCCAGAATAATGTGCTGCTTTGCCTAACTGCTGCTGCTACAAAAAAAAATTTCCTGCTGAAGCCACCATGTTATGAGAAAGTCATAAAACACTTGGAAATAGGGGTTTCCATGGAAGCTGTCATCTCAGAGTTAATTCTATTACTGCTGCCTCAAATCCTGTAGCATACAACAAACCCACTCTAGTGCTATCTGAGACCAGCACAGCTCTGGGTCCCAAAAATGCTGCTCTTATTCCAAACTGGTTTTATTTGCTTTGGTATGATGTTTTGTTTTGTTGCTTTGCAAACAAATCATTGAGCTGCCAGCTGTGAGACTCTCTGTATTAACTGAGGATGCTCAGAGCAGAACTAGGTGCAGCCCTGTGTTTGCTATAGGGGTTTTGGGGGGCTTTGCAGTGTTATGGAGCTGTGCACGGTTTCATCAGGGCGAGATAAGATATTTGATCCATAATAAAACATTGAAGGCACATAAATAGCATGTCTGTAAGCTCTTTCTTCATGTGCTGCGTGCATTATGGCACGAGTAGAGTAGTAAAACTGCTTGAATTTACAACTGCTTTCAGATTCAGAAATATGGAAATACTCTGATATCTCATTTTCTACGCCTTGTGTGTGTACATAATAATAATAATCCAAAACCCTAAAAACAAAAACACACCAGACTCAAAACCCATGAGAAGTGAAACAAATGCCCAAGAGAGCAATGATGCTGCTGTTCTTTCAGGGATTATGCTGGGACTGGTAGAAAAGTAGATAGAAGTGGGATTTTCTAAGTGACAGCGAGCTGCTAAGGATTAATTAGAAAGACTTGAGGAGGTGGCACAGCCTTGCTGGCACGGGGACATGGCTGGGTCTGCCCTGCAGAGGTGTCATATTGGCCTTACAGCAGCTGGTGCATTGGAAAGACATACTGAGCTCCTTCTGCCCACATTTTTGGAGGGGATGCTGAGCCACACAGCTGGCAATGGGCTTCAAATCCATTTGAAAACGCATTTTCAAAGGTTCTGCACAATGCCATGTGTGATAGGGCTGTCCAGAGTTCTCCAGGGGCGTAGTTACATGGGCACTTCCAACGCAACTGTTATTCATGACCTTTCCTTGAAGGAGTAAAACAGTAAGAATGTACACCATGTGTATGTCTGTACACATGAAGAAATCTGCAGATTTCTTCTGCAGGTGGAAAGAAGGAATGATTTTAATCTGTTTAAACTCCTCAGCTGGCACTCTCCCTGTTATCTCACATTTTTTTCCCCCTGTTTTCCACTTCACGACCAAAGAAAAGAGGAGAGGGAGCAAAACAAATGAAAATACCTCTGGCTTTCTTCAGATCTAATTATAACATGGATCCTGCTGAGCAAATCCCATATCCAAGATCTCACAGCCTCTGAACACCAACTAACTCCTTTTCTTTTTGGTGGCGCTAAGAAAAATGCCATCAGCGCTGGGCACCCGTCCTGCTGCAGTGCCCTCTATGCATTTTGGTGGCCCTGTGGCCACCTCCTTGCTGGCCAGGGACAAGCAGGAGCCTCCCCTCCACCTCTGGGTTGCAAAGTTTCAGCCGAGTCATGGTGAAACATTGAGGAAAGGACGTGGGCACCCAGTGCTTTGAGTATCTGGGATGCTTCCCCACGTCCCTGCTGGAAGTACTCAGGGTCCATCCGGTGCAAGAGGAAACACAGAGAGGAGAGAGCAGAAAGCAGCGCCTTCACAAAGAAGCCCTGCAGGGCTGCAGGGGGATGCATGAAATGCATTCGGGAGGATGAAGAAGAAAATAGAATATTATCTCTTTTCCAGAGAGATGAAGCTGTTGTCCCTGAACTTTGAGCCTTGGTGATGCTTTTTCCCACAGCGGTTCTGCAGCTGTATATTTGTGTTGACTTTTCTTTTTCTCCTTTTTTTTTTCTTTTTTTTTCTTTTTTTTTTTTTTAAATTTTCTTGGTCTACAAAGGGCTGAAGCTTCCTTGGAGCTGTTTTGCTGGGCGAGCTCCTGCTATAGAGCTGCTGTCTTTGTTCCTGATGGGCTGTGCAGCACAGGAACGACGCCGTTGTTGCTTTGCTCGGATGTTTAATCACACTCCACAGCTTTTCAGTGCTCCGTGTGCACTGCCACAGGAGATGTTCTGGCTTAATTAAAGAAGAATCAAGGGGGAAAAAAAGTAAAAGAACAGAAAAAAAACCCCAAACACGAAGCTTGCCTTGCTGCTGTAATCTGCGTAATTCAGGGCTTTGGTGTGGGGCTGTGAGCAATGTGAGTGGATCTGTGTGGTTTTCAGCCTTCAGATGTGGCAGAGGGATGTGACAGGGCTGTACATGGGAGGGACATCTCAGCTCCAACATATTGAGGTGGCAGCCCTGGGCACAAGCCTGGAGTGCCAAAAGTGGTTATGGAGTTCATCCTGAGCTTCATCTGCCATCAGCTCCCACCCCAAGCACCTGGAGGATGGCAGCCTGGGGCTCCCAGTGGAAATGTGGGGCTGAATGGGGGCATTGCAGAGCCTGATTCAGGGCAGGGATGGGCTCACCAAAAGATCATGGTGAATATTTCATGTCACACCTTCTGTCTGGAGAGAAAACCCGCTGCTGTCTTCGCTCCACCCTCCCTGCCTGCACTGAAGCCTTTTTGCTCAGGTTAAATGCACAGGATCTAGCAAACACAATGAGAGCTGCTCTGTGTTTAGATGCTGAAGGG
Organism: Lagopus leucura; assembly: GCF_019238085.1. Lineage (NCBI taxonomy): Eukaryota > Metazoa > Chordata > Aves > Galliformes > Phasianidae > Lagopus > Lagopus leucura. The sequence goes on along the minus strand of NW_024962305.1, from coordinate 1,027,720 downwards.
GACTGAAAATTATATCTCTCCCAAGTAATTTTGCTTCTAAATCAATTCAAGGGAGCAATTTCTTAAGTTAATATTTATTCTTTGTCTTGCTGATGTTTGAAGACGTTTCTGGGAGGCGGGTGGGAAGCAGCTCTTCTTCCCCTTAAACCTGTTGCTGCTGTTCCAAACACAAGGCAGGGCCTAAGGGATGTCAGAGTCTTATGGCATCAGTGAGGGAAGGGGGAAAAGTCATTCCTCAATCAATGCAACAAGAGCAGAGAGGAGCCCAGCCCTAAGCGGGCAGTCACCTCTTGCAAGAAGCAGCACAGCCATTTCTACTGCTTGGCATCTGCTTTATTTGCTGCAATTTTCCACTGGAAAACTGAACAGGTTGAGATTGGACTGGTCACACAGCCAGGATCTGAGTCCCAAGAAGTCCCCAAATCTCCTTGCTTATCTTGGGGACCAGGAGGGAGTGCTTGTGGCCGGTGCCTGTGTGCTGAGAATGCATGCAAACCCTCCCTGTGCGCTTCTAACTGAGAGCAGGGGTCACATTGGAAGAAATCAATACATGCAATTATTACAAAAATTGTTGCTCTACCTGAGGGATGCATCTGGAAGCTGCAGAGGGCAAAGCTCCAGCAGCTCAGCTGTGACCTGACTGCTCCTGAGGCACTGGGGACAGCCCACTCCCAGGGTGCAGCAGCTGGCATGGCAGAAAAGCCACCCGGTGTTGGCAGGTATCAAGGGGCATTTCCCCAAGAAAATGACCACTTCCTGCAGGATGAAAAGCTTCCCCTCGCTTCACTGGAGCACAAAAACTGAATTCCCACTTGAAAACATTCTGATGGTCCCCAAGCTGCTCCAACTCCTTGCAAACTCAGCACAATGATTCCCCAGAGGAGGAAACCACCGCTGCCTGCAAACCCTCCTGACTGCAAGCTGCAAGCTTTTGTACATCTGAGCTCTCAGCTCTTTGCTGTGCTTTGGCCACAATGGTCCCAACATTGTCCTCCATCCTTTCCCTGGGGGACAGGTGAGAGCTACCTGTGCAGCTCCAGGCAGAAGGGATCTGTGTGACGTCCCTCTGGCAGCTAATGGGTGACAGCAGTTGTGTGGGCAGACTAATGGAGAAAATGTTTGGTAAAATAGAAGTGCCATCTCTGAGGTTATTTTATTTTATTTTATTTTATTTTATTTTATTTTATTTCCCCGGTGGTGCTTTTTTTGCAGTTTTGCATTTTGTGATGACTTTGATTTAAGGGAGAAAAAAAAAAAAAGGCATTATTGGGAAACTTTGAAGACTGTGCCCACTCTGAAGTTTGGGTTCCCACCCTTGAACTGAATTTAGGAGTGGGGGGCAATGGGAGATGGGAGCTCCCAGCAGCTCCACTGTGCTCACAGGGCTCTGAGCAGTGAGATGCACTCCAGAACTCAGTGCCTTTTTGTGCTGTTCATACCTTCTTCTTTTCTTCTTCAATATAATCCCACGGGATGCTAAACCAAAGGGAGCTCTATGACAGGAGAAGCCCCAAAGACACAAAATTACAGCAGAAAGTTCCTCCTGGGGCCGACTCTGCCTTGACATGAAAAGACGTTGTCAGAATTCACTTCACAGGAAGAAACATCTTCAGTGGTTTTTCTGGGTCGGTTTTCTTACTCCTCCAAGATGAGCACTTTTGCTCCAGGAATGCACAAAGCTGAAGATTCCTGGTTTTGGTTTTCCTGTATTTTTTCCCCTGTATGGCAATCCCCATTAACGTTGCACACGTTTGTGTTCCTGATACTTGTCCTGAAGACATCAGATGCAGTTGGGTGAGCAAAGCAGGTGCACATGGTTTGGTGGGGCATGGTTTGGATTGGAAAGGAATTTACCAAACACTTCCAGAAGAAAACACAGAGCTGCTGTGTGTCCTCCTCTGGAGCAATCAGTGAGAAATTCCTCCTGCACTGTGTGAGCTGCTTTAACTTCACCGTTCATCTCCTAAACAAGACTCTCCTAGGAAGCAATTTCTCTTCAGCCAATGGACTGGCTTTCAAATCCCAGCTCCCATCTTCTTTCTTCCCTTTGCCAGGCTTGATATTTTGGTGCAAGGAAAAGTGATGGCAGCAAAGCAGGAAGCAGCAGCTGAAATCTGCTGGCTTGCAAATCATGCTCCAAAACTTCCAGAGGAAAAGCAGGAGGGCTGAATGTCCTCACCACCCCAAGTACTAATGCAGCATCCTCCCAGGTTCCATGTTCAGCCTTTGGGGATGGAGATGTGAAGCTCCAAAAGGGATGGGAAGGGATTGAGATGAGACATTTTCATGTGGCTGCTAAGACTCCTCGAGTGTCTTCCTTTTAGTGGTTTTTTTCATGGCAATGGGCATTTTTTTTCTCATGTTCATTGACATTGCATTATACAGTGAGGGCACCGTTCGCAGAATAATTGCACAAAGCAAATAATCACTATTTCCATTTAATTTTTTCTCCTGCTTTTCCAGGTGAAGCAGTGCAGTGCTTCTTTTTGATAATGGCAAAAGCCTGATGCTGACCTTAGTAAAAGGGGAAGGAATCAAAAATGCTGAACTTAGAGCCAGCTGAGAGGAAGAATGGGCATCCTGTGCTTGGAGAGCTCAGCCTGGGCTGGAGGCAGTTTAACACGGTGCTAATGGGGAAAAATGGTTGTTAATACTGAATACCACCTCTGCCTTCAATAGACTGATGGAGATGAGCAGAGTATTTGGGAAAGCAGTGTTCTGCCCTCCCCCTGTTCTTATCCTCCTCCCTAGGCACATGTTGTGACCACAGGTAGGATATTGGAGAGGGTGAAGCCACTCCACTCCCTATTGCTGCCCTTACAGAACAACATTTTGCTGTGCCAACCTCCTGACTTTTCCAAGCAGGGCATCCCTGAGCCAAGCAGCTCCAAAAGCAAACCTGGCTTGGTGATAATGCAGGAAACACAATGCACACTGCATTATTTTGCACTGCACAGTTTTCCCTGAGGGCTGCTAAGGTTGTAGCACAGCACATATGGACATGCATGATGGCCCCTTCCAGCCCAACTCAATCTGTGATGCTCTGATCCTATGATCCATATGCCATGATGCCATGACTTCACGATTCCATGACAGGATTCTGTGATGCCATGATCCTGTGATTTCAGTCACCTCCTCTGAGTGAACACAGCTGTGTCCATGCTCGCAATTCATGTTGCACAGTTTGGCAAAGGATTCATAGGCACAACTGCAAATGGAGAGCTCATGAATAACCCAGCATCAATCACACTGTGCAAGCATTATAAAGACCCGTGTCCTTTAAAGTTGATATTATGTAAAGGTACATAGCAATGAATTTTTGGGAAATGCCAAGGAGCAGCTGCTTGCTTAGAACTCAGCCAGCATCCAGAGCAATCCTAAAGCTTTCTGCTGTACTGGATTTGCTGCAAGCAGAGCAGGTCATGGTACAGCAGTGCCCACAGGTGACCCCTCAGGGGTCTGCACCCAATCTGCTGGGGAAATGCAGCTGAGCATTTGGCTCAGAGCTGCTATGGTGAGTTACAGCTTGGTGCATCCTGAAAGGGACAGAACCAACTACCAGAACAACTTGGGGCTTCCCTATCCAGGCAGACACATCCCATACCTGCAGAGATCCATCATGACCTCTATGTACACACACCGTGCTTGCTTTTGTAATTGTAATCTCTTGTTATCTTGCAAACATTGGTTGCCTTAAGGCTGATACCCTGAGCAAATTCCCTTGTTTGTTAAGAAAACAATGTGGGCCTGATTCAGGCTGAAACGCACCTACTGCTAAAACAGAATAATCCACTGCTTCCAAGGGTGTTCTACAGATGCTAAACCACTGGGGAGAGTGATAAGAAGAAAAGTTGGGCAGTGACAATGCATTTTTAATCATTTTCCTGGATGAACCCAAAAGTAGAACCTTGCCAAAAGGAGATGAGGTTCTCTGGAAATTAACAACTTGCTACTTACCACGTGAGTCTGTGAGGCCTACAGAGCAACACAGAAATGCAAGTGTTGAAATAATCCAAAGGAGTTTTTGGTCTCATTTCCAATTGCACAGTGCTGGGATGACTGCCAGGCTGCTGCTTGAGAGCAGCAGTAGGGATCTCACCCTAACCCTATTAAAAGCCAGACACCAAATCACAGCTCAACTCAATCCTAAGCACCCCAAGACCCCAAGGCGATTTGTTGGCTTGGCCATTCTGCAGCCAAGAGCTACATCCTCACATTGGGCAGCAGCAAGATGCCTGGCACTGCTGAGGAAAAAGGGGAGCAGGCAGGGCTGGGCAGGAAAGCACTTTCTTACACTGGAATTATTCTTAGAAATGTTTGGGCTCGGGATCAGTGTGTCTGCATGCACCCATGCAATGGCAGCAGCATTGCTTTGGGCTCTTGTGAGCTGGATGCGCTGAGCGCTTCCAGGAGATGTTACAGGCAGGAGTTGTGAGAGAGATGGATGGAAATCAAAGATTTCCTATGCTTCCAACTCTTTGTCTTTTTCTTGTTTGCCTGATGTTTCCTGTGTTTGGTTAGAGTCCCTCAGGATTTGAAGAAGGTGAGATGTGGTCATAAATAATCATTATCTCCCCAAGTACTTCCTACTTGAAACGTCTTCAATAAATAGATGGAAGTCTTCTAAAACGTGAACTTTTATATAACTATTGTGTCTGCACACATGCTGCTTTCAATGAGAAACCCCTGCTGAGAACTGTGACTGGCATGGGCTAGATTGGTATTTCCTGATCCACAATGGGTAGAGAAGGCAGTGTTGCTACTGGGAAACGAGACAGGAAGATCAAACACGGCAACATTCTGTCTGGCTTAAAAGCGAGCTGCTTCCCACCATGCACTGATTTTGCTGCTGATAAAATTGACTGTGGATGATCACGGTTGCATCATTTTACGTGGGTTTGTGCTGTCAAAGAAAGAAGGGCTGGTTTGGGCAGGGAATGGGGATGGGGGTGCGAGCTATTGAGCCTGGGACAGTGGTGAGATGTGGGTTTGCGAACATGGCTCAAGCTGGACCTCCTTGCAGCTTTGCTGGTGCTGGTAAAGGGGGAATTGTAGCTCAGAGAGCAGTGTCCTAGCCCTGGTTCTGCAGGGAGTGCCCAGAGCCGAGCATGGATCACTGATGGCTCTGAATAATGGCACAGAGCACACTGTTTCCACTGCTCCCAATGTCCCAATTACAATGGGGTGAGAAGCTCAGGGATGCTGAGGCCAAATGGTTCACACCATGCACAGAGCACTGCCTCCACACCACGGCCAAGCAGGAGCTCAGCATGACGTCAGAGCAGACCCAATTATCCAAGAAAAGTGCATGCAATTAGCAGGGCACTGCTGGGTCGTTCTGGTTGAGCTGTTTAACAACTGCAGAAAAGCCCTCTGACAAGGCAGCAAGGTTAAACCTGATGCAGAAGAAAAAGGAGAAGAAAAAAAGGATGCTTGTATGCATAGGAATAGCTCCAACAAACCGAAATATACCAATGAAGAAAAGTGGCTGGTGGTGATGCAATGATGGTAGAGAGCTGGCAGAGAGCAGGCAATGCACACTGGGCTCTCAGATGCCACGATTGTCCCCGGAGCTCTTTGCTATCAGCTTATCCAGAAATTGGCAAAGGGCAGCAGTCAGGGGGATGCTCGGCACATGTGCCCAAAGCTGTCATACATCTTAGCAGCTGGAGGGGTAAGATTCTGCTGGGAGTTGTAGAGCAGTGCCTCGTAACACTTGGTGAAGAGCAGCTGGGGAATTGTAGCAAGGAGAAAAGCGGTTGCAATAATGTGAAGCAAAGTGCTGCCCTGCTGTGGTGTGCTCTACAAGGCAAAACTCTCTTTGCTTGGGAAACAAGCCAATATCACTGCAAGAAGTGAGGGGCAGACTCAGACAGAGAGTGTCTCTGGGTACTGCGTGCTTTGTCAACATGACTGAGGCTTTCAGAGGGCATCAGGAAAGCAGCCCTTTACTTCAGCATCCGAATCTATTGGACTCCCAGAGCAAAACAGTAGTGGCCCTAGGAAACTCCACATCAGCACAATAAAAACATCGTGCAGTATAGAAATACGGTGACAAAGCAATCCCTGCAGCAACGGAGCTCAACAAATCAGACACTTGGTAAGGGCTCGTTCAATTTAGTGCACCATGGCTGAATTGAATATTTCTTGGGCTTATTAAAACAAAGATTTACTCCCCATTCTATTATTAATAGCGCTGGGCAACAAGTACCAGCCAGTCAGAGCTTAATTAGCAAGGAATTATTTACAGAGATAAGAAGCTGTTACTAAACCTAAGCAAACAGTGTGTCCGTGTTGTCTCAGTGCTGGGAAGCAGGATGGCACGAGCTATGGGCAGCATCCTTGTGTGCAGGAGCACATAAGGCATGGGAGCAGTGCACAGGAACAGCGAACATGCAAACTGCCAGTGTGATTCACTGAGTAATTACAGAATAATACCGGGCAAACTATTAGGCGATAATAACAATAAGTCAGGATTGACTCATCTTGTTTAGAACTCCTTGCTACCTGTAAATTATTTGTTACTGTTGTGAGCTGCTGTAGAAATGCTCATGCATGGTGTAGAGTGGCTGGACTTAGGAACTGGAGGCAAAAATTCAATTAATTGATAAATTAATAAAGGGGTGCATGGAGTCTTTCACTGCTTGGCAAATCAGGCCACAACAAAGTCCACTACTTGGTTGGGTCTGCCAAGCAAAAAAATAGTAGGTAGTTTAAGGAGATGGTCTGGACATGTTGGGTACCATGTGGACACAGTGGGCACCCCTTAGACACGTTGCATCCCATACGGCCATGTGAGGAACTCCTTGGACACACTGGGTACACCATCAACATTTTGGGTACCCTACGGATGTGCTGGGTACCACTTGGATACACCATGGACCTGTTGGGTTCCACATTGACATGTTGGGTATCCCATGGACACATTGAGTACATCATGGAAATGCTGGGTACTACAAGGACATGCTGGATACCCCATGGACACATTGAGTACACCATCAACATTTTGAATACTGCAGGGATGTGTCAAGTACCCTATGGGCACACTGGGTACCCCATGCATCCCATGGACATGTTGGGTACCTTATGGATATGTTGAGCACCACATGGTCACATTGGGTACCCCATGGACCTGTTGGGTACCACATGGACATGTGGGTTACTCCATGGACATACTGAGTACCTCATGGACATGCTGGGTACCCCATGGAAACATTGGGTACCTCATCAATATGTTGGGTACTACAGCGACTCATCAGGTACACCCCCTTAGGTTGGGGTTCTGCTGACAGAAGCCTTGGGCTGTCACAAGACTCATCAGCAATGTGGCATCACTGTGTTGGAGAGCCCAGTGACAATGCTCAATCCATCAGTCACATTTCTTTATCAGGGCAGGAGAACAAATGCAGGCATAACCGTGCTTTGCCATTGATCAGAAGGAAGCACAGCAGGAGCAGCTGCCCATCAGCTTGAAACTCCGTTATTCCAGCTGCAGCTCTCCCCCACAAAGCTGTAATCAGCTCCTTAGGCACTACATCATGCTTTCATTTGTTATCATCTTCTGTCCTGCACTCTACAGACAGTTCATTACTTATGCACACACGAGGCAGATTTTCTTCTTCTCGGTGGGACCTGTCATGCTCCTGATTGATGCCAAATCCTTATCCTGTGCTGAAGGGCAGCCTATGGTGGCCAAAGCACAAGAGAGATGTAGAGTTGTGGGAGCAGGGCCAGAGGAGGCCTCAAGGATGCTCAGAGGCTGCAGCACCTCCATTATGGAGAACTGCTGAGAACTTGGGGACACTCAGCCTGGGGAGCAGAAGGCTCTGGGGAGATCTCATTGCGATCTTCCAGTACTCACAGGAAGACTGTAAAAAGGATGGAGAGTGACTTTTTGCTCTGGTGGGGGCAATCAACTCACAGCAGTGGTGGAGCTGGGGGCTTATTGCCCCTTCCAAGCCAATCATGCTGTGTTTCTATAGTCAGAGAAGCAGCCTCTGGTGCAAGGAGCTGGAAAGAAGGTTGCAGCATGCCCCTAGCAGATACCCTGCAACTTCTGGTTGTAAAAACCTGTGGGGTTTGAGATCCAGATCCAGATTCCAAGACTTTGCTCTGCACTTAGCAGCAGTTCTGCTGTGGAGAAAAACTAGGCATGGTCTGATCATTTTTTTCACTCCATAATGAAATTTCCAGGAATATGACTCCAGGCAAGTTTGCAGCTTGTATTCACAGTTGAATTCTTTGGTGGCAGTGAGCAATGATTTTTGTTCTCTGGGTTTCAATACTCATAACATTTCCATTTTTATGGCATTTGATTACGTATTAGACATTTAAGATGCATTTATAATATTAACCTCTCAAAAGAGGCCACTCCTGAAACAGCTCTGTTTGCCTCGTTAAAATGCGACTCTTGCTGCTGTCTGTACTTCAAGCGGTCTGAGTTGATGAATCAAAGATCAGAAACACTAAACCAAGATATATATAAATAACAAAAAAAACACCGGGGGGGAGGAAGGGGGATTGACACCTCCTTTCCTAACAAATGACCTGTGCTGAAATGTCAGCCACTTTAGTCATTTGTCAAATTGATCAGCAGCACCAAAAGTGGTGATTTGCAAATCTGAATGGGGGGTGATGCTTTGTCAGCTGGGGCTGCTGCTCTCTCGTTGCAGTGGGGCCGTGTTGCTGAAAGGGCTCCTTGGCTCTGGGGGGGGCTTTGCAAGGGAAGGTGAGCACCAAGCAGGTTTGGTTTCCTTTTCCAACTGGAAGGTGTCGAAGGAGGCAAAGGGGTTTGCTAAAGTTCCTAACTCAAGTTCAACACAATGCAAAGCCTGGAGCAGCACCAGAGGTTTCTTTCAATCCATGAGCCATTCTGTGGAATCGTAGAATGGCTTGGGCTGGAAAGGACCTCAAAGATCATCTAGCTCCAATCCCCTGTCTTCGACAGGGTTGCCAACCACTACATCTGGCACAAGGTTGGGCTGCTCAGGACTCCATCCAACCTGGCCTTTCCTCTAACTTTTGCTCACACTGAGCCCTTCCTGCCCTTTTTGTTTGGACCTCGAGTCTTGCTCCATCTTTGTAAGTTGTTATTTTGCTTGTGCTGCAGAAGTAGCTCAGGATCAGAACATAGACCTCTCCTGACAGTATAGGGACATAAGCAGGAGCCAGGAGGCTGAGACAAACACAAGGGAGAGTGAGCATCCATCACACAATGCAACACAACACAACGCAATGCAATGCAACGTAATGCAAAGCAAAACTTCTCCAATATCAGAAGGTAGCCATCTCAGGTGGCTCCAAACTGCTCTCTGCCTCCAACTCTCATCTCCCACAGTCCTATATGGATAAGGACATCACCTCATTGCACTGTATGTCCCCATGTTTGTGAAATGCTGGACATGAGGCTGGTGAGCACCGTAAGAAAAATTTGGAGGATTGCAGTCCTTTCCTGCCCCTCAAGAAGCACCTGAGGGCTGAGGAGCAGCACTGAGCCTAATAAGCAGAGCCAAAGCAATAAATATAACAAATATGCTCCCCTTGGATGAGTTGTGTCCATCCTTGAGCGGCGCAGACAGAAGAACTCCTGAAAGCAGTGTGAAATTATGAAATTAAAGACAGCATCGTCACTCACACGAGATGTGAAGAGTGGAAATGATGAATGAAGAGCGCTGAGCCAAAGCATATCTTCTGTTCTCCATACCCAGAACACTGTCACTTTGCAGCTTGAACAAAATCCCCTCCACCCCCCTTTTTTTTTTTTTTACAGCTTTGTACTATGGATGCATACCACGCTGTGTTTCCTATTTAACAGTACAAGCAGCAGCCACGATCAGATGCAAAACCATGCGACAGCAGCAGAGCTGCCAGAGGAACCTCGTGCCCTGCTGGTTGCACTGGTACACATGGGCTGGAGGCACTGCAGTTAGCTCAGTACACATGCATTATTTTGCTAGGCAGCGTGGGATCTCAGTGTATGTACACTATAATTACTTTTAGTCGCTCCCTTCTCTTTTCTTGCAATTTGCTTTTTAATTATCATTAAAGAATCTTAACTCAGTTGTTCTCATTAATCATAAATTAATTATAAGGTAGTCCGTATTAATTTAACACCAGGGTGTTTTTTTCCTTTTAATTACATGTTTTTGGGCTTGTTGCTAATGTGCTAGAAACACGTGGATCGGAAGAGTAACTCTGTCCCAAAGAGTGACGGTGCAGAAAAGACAACTGGAACCCAAGGGGCTCTCTGCTTCTGTTTCAGGGATTCAGTTGACACAAGAAACAGAGATTGGTAGCGAGATGGACAAAATATTGCATTTTTCAGGGCTCCAAAGCCCTGAAAGGCGGCTGTCACCAGTGGTGAAGTGGGGGTCGGTCTCTTCCATGAAACAGCAATAGGATGAGAGGTGATGGCCATAAGTTGTGCCAGGAGATGTTCATGTTGAATATTAGAAAATATTTATTTTCCAAAAGAGTGGTGATGCATTGGCACAGGCTGCCCAAGGAGGTGGGGTGTCACTGTCTATGTGGGTGTTCTGTAGGGATCTGGCACTGGGAGACGTGGTTGGTGGCCACGGTGGGGCTGGTTGAGGTTGGACCCGGGGATCTGAAAGGTCTTTTCCAACTTTAATGATTCTATGGTGCCTCCTCTGTTCCACCTCCAGGTGATGCAGCCCCTTTGGAATCAAGCACTGCTATACGTTTTCTGAAAACATTGATGACATCAGAAGAGTCCTGTCTAAAAGTCTGCTCCAGAGCAACTGCAATTGCCTTTGCAACGCTGCACTGCCAGATAAATGAGGGCAAATTCTGCTGTCCCTCATGTGATGGCTGTTTTTAGGCACCTCTACTGTGCCCTAAGCACTTGCTGGGTGCTCCCCGAATGCCAAAAACCAGCCAGGGCTGAGCCAAGCATCAGGTAGAAAATAACAGCTACTTGCTGTCAGCTGAAGAGAGAAGCTAATAAACAGCAAAGCAGCACTGATCTATATTACATATAAAACCATGGGATGCCCAAGGCTTAAATAATATCGACTTATTTGTAGGCTAAGCAGGAAATAAGAAAGGATTGAGGGGAGGATGAGGTATTGGCAGGGGGATTCAATTAAATACTTTCTAAGGCCATGATTAATTTCTTTTTATCTCCTAATATATATATATATATATATATAAACAACTTAATTCTGTTTCACTGACCTGTGAATGTATTTCCCTGGTTTTGCATGTCCATCCCTGACCCAACCCAGGCTGCCCCCAGGATCATATGAGGAGCAGAAGGACTGCACCACGGCAGCTTGTGCAGTTTGTTATGAGGTCTGAACGCTTCCCTCTTCAAATCTCCTCCAGCAAAATCTTTTATTATGAAGATCCTCCAGTAACAAATACAGCAGGCAACCGTGTTTCCTCCTCAGTTCTTCTGGGTGATATAAATATCTCAGACTAAACAAGATGCACATCATCTGTAATATTTTTATGCTGTTCTCTAGAGCCCTTGGCATGCCCTGTACTGTTGGGGCCATAGGGGATTTGCTGTAGTCAGTGATTTCTCAGTGTCTTCCACTGAAGTGCCTTCTTGTTTGGCAGTTTGCAATGGGACACAGAAGGGCTTGACACGAGCCTGGTTTACAGATTTGTATTTGTATTTGCTCCTTGGGGATATATTCTTGCTCCATGCTAATATCCTGCTGTAAATGCAGGGATGTTTGCCTTTTTCCACAGCAGGGCCACCAACTCCTGCTGCTGCACATGCAAAGCATTCACAAGGGCTGCAAGCCCCAGTGGGTTAACAAAACCCAGAGCAGCCCCTAAAATCCCCCCCAGCTGCCAAAGCACAGAACATAGAGCAGTACAACCACAGGCTGAAGGCTGCTGGTGGCATTCACTGCTGGCTCTGGAAGCTCCCAGTTAGCCTCATGTCTCAGAGCCTTCACTTGCTGCAGTCCTTGTTAAAGCGTGCTGCCACAGCACTGTGAGTTCAGATGCTTAGAAAGATATAAAGGGCAAATAATATAAGTCAGCTGCTAGCTAAACTGTGCTGATGGGGGAAGGAGAGAGGCAGGGGAGGAGTGAGTCAATGGGAGGTGATTCCAGTGCACTTCTGAGGAACTCTGTCCCCATTCCCACTTCTCTCTTCATCACATTCTCAAGCATCACTTCCTTCCAGCCCACCTCTCTTAGGGTCTGCATCCTGCACCAACAAAGATCCAACTCCTTTTGCATCCAACTCTGCTGTGGTGTTAAGCAGCAAGTTTTTCAGGGACATGAGGTTGAGCTTCCCAACTCCAGACCCAGCATTTCATCCCCCTTTAGTCCTTGCTCTTCAATCCCACTCTCACCTGTGTACATCTCTCAGCCTTCAAAACTCTCTGCCCATGTCTGTGTCCATTCTCATGTGGTGCTGCTCAGGAGGTGTCTCTGGATACTATTATAAAGCACGTAACAATAAGTCTGCATCAAGCTGTGCTAATTGGGAAGCATGGCTGACAGCAGAATAGACGCCCTCATTTCAATACAGCTCGAGATGAGGGCCTTCCACAGCTCATGTCTATAATGGAAATCCACCAGGCCAGGAATCTGGGCTAAAAATAACCACTGTAATTAAAAACAGAATGGGAGGCACAAACAGAGGTATCACAGGCAGATGTATCTTCTTGTAAATGCAGTATTTAACCATCTAATAAGCATGCAGAGTGTTGCCAAGAAAAGAAAGAGAAGGTCAGTCCTCCCTCCATCAGTCATACAGAGAAAGAGAATGCATTTGATTTGTTTGATAGATGTCAGATCGTTAATAGGATTTTCTTTTACTTGTACTATTCATAAGAGAGAGGCTGGCTTAGGCGGGCTGGCAGTGAATCTGCAGCCCCCTACATCTTTGCCTAGGGACTAGGAAGAAGTTCAGGCTGCACATCCGACAGGTAAATCCTCCTCACTGCCAGCCCAGAGCCCTGCAAACACACGGCCAACTCGTGCACAGCGATGGGAGCGCAGCACGAATGAATCTGAAAACGATGAGGAGTGAGTTGGGAGAGATCCAAGCAGAGAGATTTCTAGTAAATATTACCCTGAACGTCAGCACTTGGCTCCATTCTCCTGTCCTGCCCTTGGTGTACAAGTCCAGGGCACCGTGCCTGCATTGGATGTCAGGGTTAGGGTTAGGGTTAGGGTTAGGGTTAGGGTTAGGGTTAGGGTTAGGTTGGACCGCCCCCAACTGGACCTGCTTGCTCACGTGGGTTGCAGAATTGGGGTGCACCAGCTGGAGGGAGGCACAGGGCTGCTTTGCTTTCCAGCATACCCTCATTTCTCTACTGACGCTCTGAGCTTGGGTTCCCCAGCTCTGCTATAACTCTTAACAAGGAGCTCAGGGTGGATTTGGATCTCAGTGATCTCTGAAGCCAGCAGAGTCATACGGCGCAGAGCAGCGCTGATCGCAGCCCACTGTGCCCATGGTTACACATCTTCATCAAAGTGACACTTCTTGCTGCTCGTGGGGGGAATGGCCATTATCTCCCTGTCTGCTGCTAATGAACTTCACTGCAGTGAGTGAAGCCTTTCGGTGGGCATGACTGGCACTGCTCGTTCCAATTAAAATCGCACAACTAACATCTTGTGCAAACCCATTCTGCTGGCTGTTGTGGGGTGGCCCTTGGGCTGTCATTTGTCCCCACACCTGGCACCTGGCACCAGAGACATTTCAGCTGATTGTAGACACAGCTTTGAAAAAAGCATAGGTAAGGATTGCTGGGAGCTGCTGCTGAGATGGGACAGCATCACAGATGGGATCTGAGGTGGACCCTGGATATCCAAAATGACAGCAAGGGCAATCGAATCCCAGCCAGCTGAAACAGGAACATAAAAACATCCCAGGAATGATACAGGAACAGGAAATCTCTGCTAGGTGAGATGGAAGAATTACTATTTCCCCTTGGGTCTCTCTCATCCACTACAAAACAAGGAGCGGTTCCAGCACTGCTCCAGAAGCAGGAGGAGGAGGAGGAAGGCTCTGGATGTTGTTGGACTGCTACTGCTGAAGTCCAAGAACTAAAAAGCTTCTGAGAATCAGATCCAGAAATGCAGACGAATGAATAATGGATCAAGAGATAAAGAAGGGACAGGAGCTGTGATGTGGAGGAATCAAGAGATAAAGAGGGGATGGGGGCTGTGATGTGGAGGGAACATGTATCCATGCAGGGAACAAAGGTTCACAAATCAGAGTGCTTGAGGAATGTGTTTTCTCTGTAAAACCAGGCATGGGAGACTGCTGCAGCATTTTCACTCTCTGTGTAACTCAATATAAAACGAATTGCTCCATGTCTCCTTAAATATAATCAGCTGCAGATGTGTCATGTCTGCGTGTCCTGAGAGGCAGAACAGGAACAAGGTGTGGGTGGGGAGAAAGCAATGACTTCTCTGCAAATGTTCATTCATCTTTTCAGGTGAATTTGCTTTGTCTGGGCAAGGGTCCACTTTGGAGGTACATTTTCTAGCTATTCTAACAAAAGAATTTTAACAGCTCGGCAACTCTTTATAAGAAACGGGAAGTTTATGTAAAATTCATGCAAGGAATCTGTGATGCATTCAGTTAGTTTGCCTTATAGATACAACTTGGTAAACATTTTCAGGCAGAGCTGCAGCTGCTTAAAGCTGCATCCCCAGAGCCTCCTCCAGCCTGGCTCCATCCTGCAGGCAGGGTCTTTCAGTCATCCCAGCGTGTCTCTAACCCAGAGCTGAGCATACAGCAGGTCAGAAGAGAACTCAAGAAGAAGAGAACAGCTGTTTGTGAGGGTGGATGGTGATAGGACAAGGGGGAATGGTTTTAAACTGAAACAGGGGAGGTTTAGGTTGGATATTAGAAGGAAGTTTTTCACACAGAAGGTGGTGAGGCCCTGGAACAGGTTGCCCAAGGAGGCTGTGGATGCCCCATCCCTGCAGGCATTCAAGGCCAGGCTGGATGTGGCTCTGGGCAGCCTGGGCTGCTGGTTGGCAACCCTGAACATAGCAGGAGGTTGGAACCAGGTGAGCATTGTGGTCCTTTTCAACTCAGGCCATTCTATGGAAATACCCTCTAATCAAATCCAAACAAGTTGCACCAAACAGCATTTGGTTGATTCGACTCCTATTGGGGGAATGAGACCTTCAAAACCCCCCAGTTTTTATGCAGAGAAAGTCCCGTGGGTCTGATACACCTCTCTTTTAAAGGCATGCAGAACCATGGAAATCTTTGGAACTGGTGAAAATCTCAACCTTGAGAGCAATTGAATCATGAGGACTTATGAAGCCCTTCGGCACAGCCCTTGGAGCAGATTCTGCTGCTGGTAGTCATGAAGCAGCCAGAGCAAGCCCTGACCCCGCATGCAGGTGAAGGGATCACCTTTCCATATCCTCCTAAGAGCCTGAAGATGCAGCTGCAGAGACAATCCTTCTCTGATATCTTTAGGCTGACTTTTTGAGCTCAAAGGAAGAAAAAGAAGTGAGAGGAGTATTTCCTTGGGAATTACTGTATGTTTCTACGTACCATTCCTTGAGGGCTAGGAACACTAAGCAGATCTTCATCAGCAGTGTTCAAGGTCTTCCAAAAGGTGCAAGATCTTCCCTGCTGCTCCTTTTGTTTTGTCACGCTGGGCCTCAAGGATTACAGCATGGTGGGTGAGTGCCACAAGGAAGGATTCTCTGCTCCTTGCACAGGTATATGCAGACAGAGCTCCTTCTTCCACCTCTCACAAACACTCCATGATTTATTCATTCCAAAGTACTCATGCGGGATGTTTCCAGGGAAGGTTTAGTTCAGTGCTTCGGCAGCTTTAAGCGGAAAAGTGAATTTATTTAGGCTGATAAACTGCAGCTAAACATTCACCCCGTGCTCCAGGCCCCTTGACACAACTTAGTGTCTTTAAGAAAATGGTGTTGAGGAAGCCCATAAGGAGAGGTTGCTGCGTAATGAGTGAAGTTATTTGGCTCAGCATCAGGGAGAGGCTGAACCAGCAGGGTGGGAATGCACTGCCCACGCATTTGAGCCCTGTGTGACATGGGGACAGTCCTCAAGGTCCTCCCAGGGTGGGATCTCAGGGTGCATTAAGAACATGGTGATGGATGCCAACACTATTCCAATGCTCCATAGCTCTGTGTACATCACCAGACACCTTCAGGCACAGTGCTATGGATCTCTCTGTAGGCAAGAAGAGAAATGTCTCAAAACGCACCACCAGATCTCACTGCTGTCATCATGGGAAGTGGAAAGAAACAGTGAAGGGAGTCATAGGATATCTCCAAATCACACTCTTATCCTTTCCAAGGGGACAGGATGCTCTTGTCATTCTTTACTCCTACCAAGAGGTGGCAACAGGCAATTTGTATTTGCCTCAGCAATAAGAAACCCTGAGTTTTAACATCCACCAGTCAGTGACACACATTGTGACTCCACTGGGTACAGCACGAGTAGAGCTGCTGGAATGGAAGAGGGAAAGGGAGGAGTGCTGCAATAAAAGTGAAAAGGGACACTTGCAAAGCAACAATGACATTGATTTAAAGAGCAAGAGCAAAACTGCCATTTGCAAAGAGCAAAGCATCTCCAGGGAAAAGTGGGGAACATTATCAATAGAGAGATAATTTGGAAGGAGTGCAAAATGAGAAGATTGTTAAATAAAGAGGGAAGGAACGCTCAATTAGAAGACTCTTTAGAAACCTCCCATAAGCAATTGCAGATGATCCATGCATGGCAAAGCCAAACACAAGAGTTAGAAGGTGGTGAGTCAGCTCCCTTTGCCCCGGGTAGCAATACTAGCCAAACGTTACAGTGCTATCATCAGATGTGCAGATAAATATGCATAAACATTCATTCTTTTTCATCTGGCTTCTGAGCCGTGGAGGATACACAGAGGTCACGTCTACACAATCCAGAGGATCAGGAGCTTAATGCAGAAGAAAAGAGGAAAGTGAGAGGTCCTGCCCTGTGGCTCCAAAGGCAGGAATGGATAAGCTGACACATTCTGAGAGAGGTGCAGTGACACAGAGAAGGGCAAGCAAGGAGCACTGGCGAAGTTCTAGGTGCTCTCATTGCATTGCTTGCCCCTTTCCAACCATCTGAGGCTGTTTCTATGGATCCATGGATTTTATCAAAGCCGGTGCTGTACTTCTGTGGTCCCCAGAGCAGCAGCACTCATCTCCTAGTAGAAAGCCTACAGGCAACCTGAAAGGGCACTGTGTGACCGCATTGGCACATGGGTGCTCAAGGCAAGATGCTTTTCCCCTGCCTGTGTGCTCGATGTCAGCCAGGAAGGTGCCTCTTAGAAGAGGATTCATCCCCTCGTCAGTGTTGAACCTTCACTCTACAGCTTCACATTTTAGGTAAAGATCCCCAGTCTCCAGGAGGTGATGCCAACACACCGGGCAGCTTTACGAGGCCTTTATGAGGACCAGTTCCCCATCCTGCTGCAGAAAAGCTCCCATGTTGTGCATTCTCCCCTGCAATTCCACCCCTGTGCTGCCCTTTATGTCTCACCAGTTCTCCCCAGAGCTCACAGCCACTCCATGTGCACACACTGAGGTGCCTGACATTTGAGGAAGAAACATAAAGGTGATTTCAATCTCCTTGTTGCTCCAAGGTGTTACGGAAATAATACGACATGAAATAACATCTCCTCAAGGCCCAAATGCAACTGACAGTAACAGAAGGATGGGCCATCAAAAGGGACAGCTGCACACAAATGCAGATTAGGAAAGCAAAGGGTATTTGCTGAGCTTTGAGGTGTCCTCAGGGGGCAACTCCATGTTGGAAGTTATTGGAGAGAAATGAGACAAATGTCTTTGGCTGTTGGTTACAGAATCACAGAATGGTTTGGGTTGGAAAGGACCTTATAACTGATCCAGTTCCAAACTCTGCCTTGCCAGGGACACCTCCCATCACACCAGGTTGCCCCAAGGGGTCTTTTTTGCATACCAGTGCCCCAAGTGCATAGACATCACCTCAGCTACCAGCTGAGGTAAGGTATACTTACTTTTGTGTTCTGGTACTCTGAGCTGAAGTAATACAAGAAATGACTCTCCTAGTTTGCATTTCACTGCTCTCAGTTATGGGAAGCCACACGCACTGCTGAAAGAGATGCATGCATTTTCCCAATGCATTTCAGCACAGAATCAACACATTAATTAAATCTCTGCAGATGGTGATCAAAGACAACCTACTTTATTTTGCACTGACCTCTACAACCTCCATCACCTTTCGCACAGAACATCTTCGAACTGCATCTGCCCAGGGAGGAAAATATTAACATTTTTATACACCTGACCTGTGCTGAAGCATCCTTTACCATCCACTGCCAGAGAAGGGATCCAGGTTACCCAGATACACAAAGCTCACTGCAGTAGGACTGAATCTAACTTTTTTACATCAGAACCTAAAACCAAGAGAGCTACAGCACCATCACAGGGGATGGCGACCCTTTGGTGGTCTCATGATGAACAACAGTGGCTTGTCCTTCCTTCAGTCTCACCATTACTCCCTTTTTGTAGCAGAGCTTTGCATTTTCTAACAGGAGCTAGTCAAGCAAATTATTTCTTGCATACTTGAGGGAAGCATATCCTAGGTGGAGCAGTGTAAATAATTGATCTTTTTCTTGCTCCACCGGCGCTTCCAAACAAACAAACAAAAAATTGCTTCGGGTCAACCTGAAATTCAAATCCTTGACATTTTTAATTTTGGTCCATCAGAAAGCTGGAAAAAAAAATAAAGTTTGGGTTAAGTGGAACATTTTGTTTGCCCTGGAATAAAATGCTTTATTTTGAAGTCAAGCATTTTCTTAAATCACTCTGCAAATACATGCTAAGAAGGTTTTGAACCAAAGAGTTGTCTTTATTATATTTTGGTTTTTTTTTTTAATTATTATTATTATTATTATTTTATTATTAATTATTATTTTTGATGTTTTGTGTGTTTCTCATGGGCAGTTCTGTAAGGCTGAAAGTCATCCATGGAACAGCTTGCTCTCTTGAGACAACAAGATTTGGTAAACCCCTTCACCTGGGTGAAGTCCTCTTGAAGAACCTTTTATTTTATGTACTCCAATTACCTTATACCCCATGGGTTCGGGACACTTTAAAATGTTTGTTTTACCTGGGAGCAAAGTAAATGAAGCTTACGCTGGGCAGGAAGCCAGGGCAGCAGCTCTCTGGGGATAAGCTGGGATAAAAGTAATGGGAAACTTCATTTTCCTCCTGTCAGAAAGGCCTTAGATGCGATGCAGAGATTTTGAACAGCTTTAGCTTCCCAAACAAAACTCCTGAAGGTCCCAAATTGAATGATTTACCCAACAACATGGTAAAATTGAAGATAATACCCAGTTTCTTACAATCAATTTTGTGCCTGTCACTGAGTTTTTGGGGTAGAAAGAGCGACTTATGCAGGGGCCATGCTGATATTTCCACACCTTCCCCAAATCTCGGGATGCTGAGATGCAGCTCTGCTGCTGGCCTCATTGCTTACACAAAGAGCTGCTGGTGGAGTTGATAACGGAGCCCACGAGCCCCAACTGGTTGCATTTTTCTTAGAAATAACATTTCTAATTCCCTTGTTACGGTGATATCTGAACGCAATTACATCAGCCTTTGTTTCTGAGCACTAGATATAAATCTTCTCCACGGGAAAAAATAGCAGAGATTAGAAGCGACAGAAAATTCAGATGTAGGAGAGCAGCTGGCTGTTTCAAATGAACAAAATCCCCATTCTTGCTATGTTTGAATCTATCCAAGTTGAGTCTCTGTAAGCCTTAAATGAGAAGATTCTATCAAAGCATTTGGAGACACCTTACCCTATGCTACATGAGCAGCAAAGTCACCACCAACAAAACCCCTTTTGAACTCTGTGTAGCAGCAGCCCGACTAATTGCATCTCGGATTAATGAGCCCTCGACTGAAGTCCTAATGGTGTAATGAGAACCTTATATTTCACTTTTAACCACTGAACCGTTTCCGAATTAACCAGGAGATGCATACGCGCCCAGTGCAACCTCTAGTTCAGCTCATTTGCATATGATAATTACAAGTGTTTCGCTTGGTAAGTGGCTCCCGGCTTCCTCTTACTGAACATTTGTTTCTGCTCCAGCGAATTGTGTTCTTGGGCATACGTATTATGGCTGAGCTGTGAGTGGCAAAAAGGATGTGAGTGTTGATGGGAGCTACCTCTGAGCTGGAGCACGCAGCTCTCATCGTGCTGTGATTGTTCTCTGCCAGCTGTCTGTGTGGGATGAGACCACGCTCTCTTCTTGCTTATTTAAAGGCAGCAAGTCCCATTCTCCAGGCTGGAAGAGCTTCTGCTTTACTCTCAGCTCACCAAAGGTTTAATGATCCCACCCAGTGTTGGATCCAGGTTCCTGGAGGAGGTGGTTAAGTGTAGGATCAGTCAAACCCACCTCAATAAGGGTTGTACGGCCCCCACCCCACATCCATCCTTTATCCATTCGTGATAGCTCAGTAAAGAGAGAGCAAGAACAAGATGAAGAGGATTTGGCACCTCTTGCCTATCCCTGACCGTGTCCCAGCCACCACTCCTTCCCATTCATTGGGAAAAGCAGCAGGCATGAGGTGCTGGTGTTCTGAGCACAGCAAAACAAGCATTGCAGCTCAAAACGTGTGGTTCTTTTTCAAGTCAGTTTGTGTTTGCTTTCAACAGTAAATGATGTATTGGCAAAATTCTTGCTATGACAACAGCGTTTTCCCGTGACAACTTGGCTTTTCAAGGTTGAAAAAGCCCTCTTTTTAAAGGGGAATATTTCAAGATTTCTGCATTTTGCTGAAATAATAGACATTTATGGAGAACATGGCAAAGCTCCTCTCCTCTCCCTAACCCAGACAGCCCATTTCCAATTCCAGGCACCATCTGCCATCCTGCAACGCGCTGTGCACTGAGGTCCACCGCGAGAGCTCCATCTTCTCTGCCACCAGCAACATAGAGACTCGTTTCCATGCACTGCACTCACTCTTCATTCACTGGAAAGTCCTGATGCGAGAGAAGAATCCAAGCCTTTTTCTTGGGGCCATGGTTTAGCCCGCATTTCCTCCACAGGCATTACTTGGCTGACAAGAAATCCAGACCACAACATCCCCTTGTGTTCTCCTGAATTCAGCCCAGCTGGAAGCACAGTTTCTCTCACGCTCATTCTTCAGTGTCCAGGCCTTTGCCCCATTCCAGAATAATTATTTTGCTTGTCTCAGCTGCTCCTCTCCCTTGCCTGGTGATTGATTGCTGTTTTTCTCTTGGTCTGAACTCCTACCTCATCAATACGGGGAGTCAATTTATGTCAAAGATGAAGAGCTCAAGTTTGTTCCCTATACTATTGTCTAGGCTATAGCAGGAAGGACTCCATGCTTCAGGAAGACACAAATAAATCATGAATCTTTTTGTAGACACTGCAACTACACGTGGCCTTGCAGGTACTTCTGCACTTCCTCCTCATGCACCAGGCTCTGGTCCTGCTCCTGTAACAGTTTCTCATCTTCTTTCATACCACATTTTCCTGCCTTCATAAAATTGTTAAGGTTGGAAAAGACCTCTAAGATCATCAGTGCAACCATCAACCCATCTTACTGTGCCCACTGAGCCATGTTCCTCCTCAGAGCTTTCTGTTCCAGGTAGGGAACAAACAGCAGGAGTCCCATATGTGAGCCCAGCAGATCAGACTGAAGAATTATGACAATGCTGGGTCTTAATCTGTAGGCAATGGCATGTCTTACTGCTCTGATGCCCATTGCAAAGCAGCGCTTTCTCCCATAGAATCATAGAATAGAATTATAGAATTGCTCAGCTTGGAAAAGACCTTAAAGATCATCAAGTCCAACCACAACCTAACCCTACTACCTCACCATCAAATAACATAGAAGTTAAATGTGGAATTAAATGCGGGTTGACCTTCCTCCATCTGTATTAAAACTCAGGCTGAAGGGGCTTTCTTGAGTCAACACTGTTCCCTATCTCATTTCCTTTCTCTTCTCACCCTATTGCCAATCCAGTGTGATGGAGAGACATATTGTCCTGGGGCACTGAGCCAACCTGGAGCAGTTCTCATGTTCCTCATCATGTCCTCTCTGTGGTGCAAACGATTCAGACTCCTTTTAGAAAGGACTGAGGGTTTTTGAGGGTACAGCTTTCTTTTGAGATGCTCAGGGACACCTTTTGCCAGCGCATAAATGACTGTAATGCTCCTAACACACACATTACAGCAATAATAAAAATAACAACATGATGTTTGAATGCATACTAGATACTAGATAACTATATCGATACTAGAGAAAGGTGGATTTTATTATCAAGAACTACTGTTGAAGAGTGACATTCCTGGATAACACCGCATTAAAAGCTGGATAGCAGCATATTACAGCTTTCCACATCCATGCTGTATAGACAGGACAAAGACTCTTGTTTGTATTTAGCACAAAGAAAACAGAGTCCGTTTCCCATGGCCAGACAGACATCCAACTGGGCTCACTTTCTGCAGCTTGGGATTGCAGGAATTCTTTGTTACTCACTAGCATGAAGTGTTGCCTGCAGAGCATAACACATGCACAAACACATGCACACTGACGATGCTGCTTTGGAGGTTAAAAAAGTAAATATCAAATGCTGCACATAGAATCCCATTCTGGGTATTCAGGTTTTGTTTTGTATTCGGTAATGATGGGCTTTGCCTTATGTAGGAATGCTTTGCCATCTTCTTCCCTTGACAAAGCAAGGAGGGTGAATAATTTTACACCCTGTATACAAAGTCCATTGTTGCAAATGAACACAAAACCAGTTGCACTGGACCCAGTTTTTTTCCCCTCCTCTAACGGTACAGGAGACACATTCCTCCTCCAGCTCCTGCCATTGGGGATGAAGATAGATTGCATGGCAGCAAAGACAAAGAAACTTCAACCTGTTCACCATACTTCCAAGTTGGAGCATGCACTTTGTTGCGTGCATACATTTTTGGATGCCTTTGTTTGTGCATGATCACCGTTGTGCATGCGCAGAGTGCTCTCATTACACCTTACAGCTCAGCCTAATCAAGATGAATCTCTTTGCACTAAGCAGCAGCCAGCGAGGAAGGAAAAAAGAGAAGAGCTGCTCGGGGAAACAGGAGCTTGGAGAGGACCAAAGCTCTGAAGGAACTTACTGCTGCCCACACATCCCAAATGACTTACTTTACCCCAGAGATGTTCCTGATGCTGGTGATGACTGGCTGTAATACAGCCACTGTGAGTACAAACAGAGAATTTCTCGTGCCTACGGTCAATTTGCTCAGGCTTTGGAGACAGAGTTTGGGATGCAGGAATCCAAACACAACACTGCAAGCCCTTTTTGTTACCTCTCGATCCGGCTGTCTCTTGCTCTGTCCCAAAGGAGGATTTCCACCTCCTCCTATGCAAACTCCTGCAATACCACAAAGAATAAAACCTCTCATTTATTCTATACAGTCACAGCTTGGTGCTCATTTCCCATGGGAGCGTATTTGGTTTTGTATACATCGAGGCAGAATTTCAGCGGGTGGAAAATCTCTATTTTGTTTGCTTTGTGAGAATGCCAATCAGGATTGAAAGCATGTCCATTCAAAGAGGACGTTACAGCATGACAGCCTCCTGGTGAAGAATGCACTCGCCCCACATAAAGCATTTGTGTTTACAGACCTCACGGCCATCAAACAGAGGTGGGTTTGCTTTTTTCAGCTCTGTCTGATGGCAACACTTTGCAGCAGGTTGGAGAAGCTGAGTCACAGCACTACAGAGGGCTGTAGCCCAGGGGACATCAAAAAGGAGAGGATGTCCCTGGTGAAGAGCTGGCAGTGGGAGCTCACACTGCTCCTACAGCCTGACCACACAGCATCCAACCTTCTGGGAGGTATCCTCCAGGATTGGCTTTTTTGCCTCAAGATCTTTGAACTGGATTTATTCATTTATTTAGCAATAAATGTTACGACAAACTCCTGCTTTTTTCCCCAGTCTCACTGCAGAACTTGGGCAGCTTTTTGTTACACTTCAAGAAAACCAGCTCAGAGGTGAAAGTATAAAAATCCACTTACTGCAAGAGTGAGCACAGATTTCTGGGGGGACCTTTGCTCTGTCCTACTGACCCTTCCTTAAAGTATTTGTTGCCTTAGGCACAAACAGGAACCCAAGCATCACATGCTGTCTTACACCTCCCATCCTAGGCCAGCTCCTGGCTTCTGTTTGGGGACAGTGACATTTCCCAGTGGATGCCCCTGACATCAGCACCATGGGATAGACTCCCCTGGAAGGACAGAAAAGCTGCTGAGAGGTTGCAAGGAGACTGATGGCATTGTGCTTTGTCACATCAGCATGGCCTGGGAAATGCTTTTCTTAGTCCTCACCTGAAGCTGAACTTTGGGAACACTGCATGGTCCTGGAGGGCTCTCCAGCTGCTGACCCATCTCTCTTTTCAGCCATCTGCATGCACTGGATAAGCTTGCAAAGCCTCTTTCCCACAGACCAACCTCTCCTGGACCCCACAGCATGAAGGCTTCCCAAAGCAGCTCCCAGGGAGGTATTTCTGTATGCGTATCGTTATCAGTGAATTTATCTATCCTGCTTGACAGGTACATCAGCCATTCCCCAAAACTCCCAGCCCATGCAAGTCTCTTTTGCACCAGCAAAACTGGGTCAAAGCTGCCTGCACAGCAGCAGGATGAGATTCCCAAATCCATTTCCCATGCACAACCACAACACTGGGCTCTTGAACAGGCACTTTTACTCTTGTTCAGCACTACAACCTTCCTTTCATTGCAGATTCTCTGAGCAGTGCTGACAAAAGTGGATCTGCTTCTCAGAGTGCTTTGTCCCATTGTCACAGCCTCCTCAGGCACTCCTGAAGCGTTGCCTTCAGCCTCACACTGTCCTTCATATCTCAGTCAAGACAGTTTGTAAATGTAACAAACATTCCCTAAATTGAATCTCATTGCTTTTTGTCCACACTCCACAATTAGAAGCTTTGAATACATGAGCACGTAGCACTTTGCTTACTGTGCTTGCTAGGGGGACATTCATTATTCAAAGATATTTGTTAGATAATTGATTGCACAAATGACTTTCTAACAAGAGATGGAAGGGTACAAGCATCTTGGGATTCTAAGGACAGCTTTTAAACCACATGAATTTCTCTGCAAAGGCTACAACATCCCTAGCTTGCTGCTGCATGCCAACAATGGTAGTGGAGTTCTACTAAGTGCAGCAGTGAGGAAAAACAAACACTTCAATAATCCTACAATTATCTTAGAAATCAGCACACCAGCGTGTATCTAATGGTCTGCTCCCTTGAACTGACATGAATTGCCAATGGGTGATAGAAATATGGTTTGGTCTTTGCACTGTAGATGAATGTTTGCTGTCAAGCATCATGGAGGAGCACAGACTCAGCAACGTGGGATTGCTCAGTGCTGCATCTCACAGTGAGGCTGTGCAAAAAGTTGCAGTGGAAGTGGGAAAACAAAAACAAAAAACAAACTGAAAAACGTGGCTGTTTCCAGCCTTCTTGGCAGAGAATGTGATACGAGCTTTTCCTTGCAGTTGGAGGATGCCTTAGCGGCAGCTGTTGGAGTTGGAAGCGCTGCTTCCAGCACAATCACTCTTGCTTTTTAATAGCCACAGGTGATGGTGTTTTAATAGCATATTGGAGTCCTGTCATGGATTGAGATCTCATTGTAGAAGTTACTATGCAAGTGCCAAAAGACAACTGCAAGAAAGATGAAGTCCTGTAATTAATCTGTGCTTAAATCAAGCCATTATTCAGCGCTAAGTGATTAAGCACTTCTTTAAAAAGACTCTCGGGGCTGGGGTTCTTTCCTCCTCACTGAATTTCACAAGGCCTCGGATCAGAGGAGACAAACCAGGATAATCTCTCTAATCCACACATTGATTGGACCTGCTGTGCAAATCAGAAAGAAATTGAAAGCCACCCAATCCCTGCAGCCGTGAGCGTGTGGGGTCTGCACAGGGCTGCAGCTGCGTGGATCCTTGCTCTGCTTCAGTTCCATCCCAAGGACGAGATCATAGAATCGTTAAGGTTGGAAAAGACCTTTCAGATCCTTGAGTCCAAACCTGACCCACCCTACTGTGTCTACTGACCTTATCCCTCAGTGCCACATCTCCACAGTTTATGAACACCTCCATGGACACTGACCCCTATGGACAGCCTGTGCCACTCTTTCTGGCAAGAAATTTTTCCTAATATCCAACCAACAGATGCTGTTCTGAATAATGGAATGCTGGTGTAAACCCAAGCCGGCTGCACGCACCCGGGACAGATGAATGCCTGAATTGTGATCTGAGCAAAACACAGCAGTGCAAGCTGAAATGTCTGAGCTCCCCAACGCACATTTCCTAGGGGCAGGTTGGTGACCTCTGAGCACAGCCTCCCTTCAGCAAAGGACATTTATCCTGGGCATCAGAGCAGCCAAAGCCCTCGCCTGAGTGTAGCCAGGGGTTTGAAACAGCCCGAGAACAATGAGAGGAAAGGGGCTGCCTGCCAAATTTCATCTTGGGAACAGTGCTTGGCTGTTTGAGTTGCTTAACTGTTTGCATTCATGGGGCTTCGTTGGTATCTTGGGCTTCCTGCAGCCCTCTCAGCACTCCATGGAGGCCCAGGTCAAAACATGGAGTGGGATGCTTTACCTGTTTGGAGTCTTGCTAGAGAAGTTTTAGCTCAGGTGCTGCAAAAACTCAATGCAAAGCTCCTACAAAACAATACTTGACCAGAAAACAGCCAGCTGGAGAGTGCCCAGCTCTCTAGTAAATAAGAGATAGTAAATAAATCCGCTGCTAGATCTGTAGCACATCACTCAAAACTCACTGAGATTGATTGCCTGAAAGATCCACGTTTGTGCAACAGCAGGAAGCACAGATTTAAGGTAGAACAAGGCACATGGTGCTACAATCCAGTACTAAGAAACAAACCCTGGGTACCACTGTGAGTATCCCACAGCTTCTGGGCTGCCACAAAGAACTGAAAACAGTGTCACTTCTTTCTCTGCTCACCCACTGCTCCCATATGGTGCTTTCCCTCCTCTGGGCTTCCAGCTCTGTGCATGGCACCATCTGTCCTGCCCGTGCCTTTCCTGTGAGCACCTCCTGCCTGGCACTGGAATCTCCCAAGCAGCAGGTGCTTCCCTGAGTTCTGTGCTGGTTTTGTGCCTTCTGTGCTCAGCTGAGAATTTGCATCTCATCTCCTCAAAGCTCTGTGCCCTGCAGTAATCTCAACAAGGAAAAATAAGATTCTAATTCTCACCATTTCCGCCTCGTATTACTGATGTTCCCTTCCTGACCTTTCCTCTCAAAGCAGGTTCTGTGAGTGTTCAAAGCACATTGATGCCATAGCAGCTTTCTGTAGCATTAAGCAGTGGGGGGATAGGAAAGAAGAATCAAATTCTGCTATGGAAAAGTGATTGATTTTTTTTTTTGTATCCACTCGTTCTTTCCCTTGATAGGAGCTTCAGCTTACAAAACCAGAGGAGGGCATAGAAATAGGAATCATTTAATCCATCTTTTCATGTGGTCTGTCTCCTCTCCCTCTCTCAGGAAGACTTAAAGTGAAAATCTGCAGGGAAGGAAGGCAGAGTTTGGTGAAGCCTGTGGTGCTGCCAGCCACAGCTCTGCCTTTGTTTTTCAGCAAGCACCCTGTCCTCTTTGCTAATTAAACCCCTCTGTTAATGGAAGGAGGAGACACATGAGGAAGAGAACTGCTGTGATTTGTGCCCCGTGCCCATTGCTGAACCTTCCACATCACCCCTGCATGCACTGTGGCCTGGCTGCAGGTCATTAGCCCAGGCAGATGGTTTCCATATGGCCAAGCTGATGTATCCTAATCCTTGGCTGTGGGGTGGATGCTGGATGCCACCAAAAGGCAACAACCCTGCTGGAAACTGGCAGGAACTCCTTTGCACTGTCAAGGAGACATAGTGGGTTTTAATGTGATGTGAGTATTTGGGGGAGAAATCAATGGGGACTTATTTCATGCAAGAAAGAAAGAAATGTGCTCAATGCTTCAGCCAAGGTCTTCCCACTGCCACCATGCAACTCCTGAGCTTCTCCTGGTCCTATTTCATCCCAGGTCCAAAGCGCTGTGCTTTGGATGTACAGATGTGGTGTTCCTCAAGAGGAGGAGCAAGTGGAGAGGAGAATCTGCAGGAAGTGCTGAGGTGTCCACGTTCACTGCAGGGGAGTTGGACCAGATGACCTTCAAGGGTCCCTTCCAACTCAAACGATCCTATGATGAGAGTGCATCACATGAAAAAAGGCTGGGAGCTGCAGACAACTTGCAACATCCTAAATATTGATACTTTTGCTTTGGAAGGGCTGTTGGTCCCAAATGAGACCATGCCACGAGTTGCATCATGTATTCCCAACACAAGCCCTGGACACACAGAATTTCTGCTTCGATATTTTCCTGCCAAGTTGCACACAAAACCAATGTATTTTGTGTTGAAAACAAAAATAGAGGTGAAGTTCCTGCATTTGGCAAATCAACATTTCCCATTACTGCCCCAATCCCCCCCAGGCAGCACCAGCTAAGGCTGGGGCTGCAACAACGAGCTCAGCACAGGGCAGTTTGCTCGGCCTCAGCTCATTCTCAGTGACTCAAGTAATGGAGTTTTTACGGTTTCCCATGAGCAATTAATTTATGGAAATACGGTTCACTGCTAAGCAGTTCTCCCTGGTGCTCAGGGTAGATGCTCCTTTTCTTAACATTACTGCATTATCCCGAGTTAGAGCTGCTGGAATTAGCTTTTCTTTCTCTCCTTGCAGCTCGCATACTTTGCATACTTATTAAAAAATTAGTATTGTAATTTAGTCATAACTGAACAAGTCCCTTAAGCCTCAGACTCCATTTCTCTGTTTTCTAGTTTGTTGTTCTTTTTCCCCTTCAAATTAGTCAGTACTTACTGTGATTCCTTGGACTGGGTTACGCCGCTATTGCAAACAGCATTCCTACAGAGATATTTCATGGGTTAATTCCAGTCATTTCTGTTACCCTGATATAACACTGTGTAGGCCTGAAGGAATGCGGATTGCCCAACCTGCTCAGTTTTATGCAGAGATTATCAGCCACTGGGCACTCCATGGCACCACGAGCACAAGCATCACTTTGGATAGTGATAGGACAAGGGGGAATGGTTTTAAACTGAGACAGGGGATGTTTAGCTTGGATATTAGGAGAAAGCTTTTGACCCAGAGGGTGGGGAGGCACTGGAACAGGTTGCCCAAGGAGGCTGTGGATGCCCCATCCCTGCAGGCATTCAAGGCCAGGCTGGATGTGGCTCTGGGCAGCCTGGGCTGCTGGTTGGTGACCTGCACACAGCAGGGGGTTGGAACCAGATGATCTTTGTGGTCCTTTGCAACCCAGGCCATTGTATGACTCTATGATTCCATCACCTGCTTTCAACTCTCATCTCTAAAACTAAACTAAACTAAAACCAGCTGAAACTGCTGTTGTGCTTATTGCCATTTAAAAATAATATAAAATTATGCAAAGCCAATACAACCCTACTTAAAGAAAATAGTTAATAATGACTACGACTGAGCTTTTTAGGGCTGAAAATATGTCACATTTCAGAACTGTTACCCATTCGAACTCTCAGAAACATTGGAAACGCCCTGAGGGGAACCCAGTCTGTTGTGCACATACTATTCAAATGTATTTTTATAAGAGCAGATTGTGGTTTTGTTTATTTAGAGCTTTTTCTCCTTGCATATGCTTTACTATTTGGGGTTAGTCGACGAAATATTACTGCCTTTAGCCTACTGTACAGTTGTTAGTTCTCCTGGATGCTGTGTTACAGGAGCATTGGGAAATAGCAGCTCATCTGGATCAGGAGGAAGAAGAGCCCTTTGTCACATCTTTCAATGCTGGGATGAACGGTGATGGCCTCAAGTTGCTCCAAGGGTGGGTTGGGTTGGATATTAGGAAACATTTCTTCTCCAAACCGGTGGTGATGCATTGGCACAGGGGGTGGAGGAGTCACCATTCCTGGAGGAGCTCCAGAACAGAGGAGATGTAGCACCGAGAGATGTGGTCTGTGGACATGCTGGGGTTGGGCTGGAACCAGAGCAGCATACAGGGATGAAGATCAGCATTCCTAGGTCTATTTTCTTATATTTCAGGCATAAATATGGTAGGGACTTGTCTCAGATCCTTCCAACCCAACCACTCAAAGATTTTAATATTTGTGACTCACATGGACATTTTTGGGAAGCTCTGTGTTCTGCATGCAACCAAATTCTGCCCTAGTTTACTTGGATGAAAGACAAATCCATGGAAGGAAATCAGATGAGTGCTACTAAAGAGGTGATAACCAGGTAGTCTCCAGGGACTCTCTAGAACAAATATTCCCAATAAAGCAGCAAATAATTTTACAGAAGGGGGGAATAAAATGAATTAAGGGAAGAAAACAAGTTAAAAAATAAACAGGACGTTACTTGGCTTCAAAACTTTGCCACAGTAGATCCTAATTAAATCCTGATTAAATCAAACACGTGGATATGCCTGTATCCAAAACACAACTCCTCCTATTACCCAGCTATCTACACAAGGAATAGCATTATGAAAACCTGTGCTTGCACAACACTTGAAAAGACTCCGTTGCAATTTGAGAAGTGGTTTAAAGCAAACAACAAAACCATCCCCAACACATGACAGTAATCAGTAACAAAGCCCTTGTCTGAGTGATCAACGCGAGCAGCTGCCGCTAACTTGTCTAATTACCACTTTCACAAACCATATATAATTTTTAATGAGAAAGCAGAAGGTTGGAGGGAAGCTTTCATGTTCATGGATGTTTCAACCCAGAGGAGATGGTGTTGCCTTAAAGCCAAAATCACCTCCTTCGAAATGGCTTTGGAAATCCACAGGACTTAAACAGCATTTGTGCAGCTATTCCCCAAGGTTTCTTAGATGAAGCTGTCACTGCGTTTCATAGAAAGGAATTAAAATCAGCTTTATTTAATTTTTTTTTTTAATAGAAAATTTGGAGACTAATCCTTGTTCCTTGTAGCTCATGACGGTTCAAAGTCTCTGCTGTCATCTTGGTCAAGGAATCAAGCTTAGTCTGATTGCCCTCAGCTCTACTGAAATGTGGGACTGGGCTCTACCCACACAGCCCTACAGAGGAACAACATGAACACGTGGCCCCAGCCAACAGCTCCCTGAGCTCGGAAGGGAAGAGATTTGCTGCTAAGAAAGGATTAATTTTATGAGTCATCAAAATCTCAATTGAGTTGCAGGGAAAAGAACTGAAGACAGAACATGGCAGTGAAATAGATAAGGAGGGGAATCTATCATCAACTCCCTCAAAGGTAGGGAGTGCTTTCTTAATTCTTATTTAATGGCACTGTTCCTCATGTCAAGAGCTCAGTTACAGAGAAATTAGAGGCTTTGCCCATCTGCATGCTGGAACAGAAGCTGGAAATGCTCTTTTAGAGTAACTCAGAGGCAGAAAGGAGCAACCCTATGTTTAATGCAACGATTTCACTTGAAGAAACCATGCCCTACTCTTTGAAGAACTCTGTGGGTAGCTGCTCACTGTCTGCAAAATAATCCAGCCTGACTTCTCTGGGAATGGGAAAACCTTCTGAAGTAGACGTGCTTTCTGCACAGCACAAAACGCCTCAGAGGTATGGAAAAGAGCTCAGCCACCATGTCACACCAGGCCTGAATCACAATAAGTGTTCCCATTTTTCAAGTCAGACACTCTTGGAAGCGTTCCATCCCCCAACAAACGCAGCTCGGGGTCTCTGCATGAACTCCAGAACTGCCTGATTTAAGCTTTGCAAGAGCAGGCTGCCTGTGAAAGATACTTCAGCACCGTGTCCCCAAGCTACTTTCCCAGTGTGTCTACACTGAAGGTTTCACTTGTGTGTCCACATATGCTTTATCACTTACCTTCTCTCTCAGCCAGCCCTCCATACCAAAGGCTGTGCTTTGAACTTGAGTCTGACTATGAGCTTAGGGACGTAGAGGAAAAAAAAAACACACTAATTTGAGGTAAGGTCACCTCAAGGTCCATCCGTGACACTTATGAAGCTTTGATACCATTGGGACAGAACCCAGAGCATCCCATCCCACGATTGCAGAGGGAATTTTTGGACATAGACAGTGAGGAACTTCAGCAGAGGTCTTCAAATCCAGGTAACTACCAAGTGTGGAGAAATTCAAGTGCCAGATCAAAAACCCAAATGTTAGCAGTGGAAGGGACCTGAATGACGTGTTAATTGGTGGAATTAATCCGATTTCCATCTTCTCTCAAGTCTCCCTCTCCTTCTGGAGAGGCCTTTATTCAGGAGGCTGTTGCTGCTAAATGGAGGGCACCCAGTTTGATGCAATGCAGATCCCACATGGGGTGCTAAACCTTGATGTCTCCAAGCTGAAACCATGGAATATCAATTGGCTAAATGGCTGGACACTCAAAAACTCCAAAACCAGTGTTTTTTTTTTTTTTCACTGGCATTTAAAGCGATCTCAAAGAGGGTGAAAATCCAGAGCAAAGCAGCTGAGTGATTCTGTTCTAGAAGCAATTTCAAACCTCTTGGATGCTCAAAGTCATCCAGGCAATAGAGCCAAACCCATCTTTGAGTGCCTGGGCTAGGCACAGCTGGACACATCTGGAGTGGGATGTTGTGGCTGATGACCCAACATGTGACAAAGCCAATGTTTTTGAGGGTAAATATGGAGCAGAGATGTCACTTCTGCAGTACTCGAGATAAATCCACCCCCAGAATTAAATAAGTGGCAGAGTTGGGTAAGAAACAGACAGGCTGAGTGTTTATCTGTTGAAAACTGAATTTCGCTGAAATGCTTTGGGGAAAGGTATCATTATATACTGTCTGTTGGGGTTTTTAGAGAGGAAGGCAAAGCACTTTGATGATGTCGAAACATTATGACAACATCATAATGGAACATTTCAATTTCTCATTTTGAAATACTCTTATTTTGCTAAGCCATTTTACAAATACATACCACTAAAAGAATGATTAACAGTAAATATCAGCAGGCGATTTTTAGATTTTTTTTTTTTTAATTTATAAAAGAGATCTGTTTAGATTAATCCTACTATGGAGCTGTCATCAAAACTGGTATTTTCAGAAAATGGCCTTTGCTTTGCAACTGTTCTGAATTTCAGTTTTTTTCTTGCATGCTTATAGGAAACAAAGCTGCCTTGGCTTTGACCTGAGTGCTTTGATGCATGCAGCCCTCCCCCAAGACTCCCATTTCTTTACAAGCTGCTGCTCAGGGAGCTGGAGGAGTCACAGAGGGAGGTGTTCAAAAACCACAGAGGTGTAGCACTGAGGGACGTGGTCTGTGGGCATGGTGGAGTGGGTTGAGGTTGAACTTGGGTACCTAAGAGGTCTTTCTCAGCCTTAACGATTCTATTTGTAAATGCAGCCCATTATTTGTTTGCCATCAGACAGAGAACCTGCATGGAGCAACCATTTCTCCTTTCACATTCCTGCCCTCAGAGCAGCCCAGACTTCCTACAAGAAGCTGTTTTCAAGGCTGGTTTGTGCCACGCTTAATTTCTGTGCTGCCATAAGGTCCTGATTTCCAGAATAATCCCATCACACCTGACTAAAGGGTTCCAAAATGCAAGAAACATCTCAATGAGCAGAGATCACTGGAGTACATGCAGCCATTGATGTCACTTCTTGCTGCTGAAACACCAAAGTGAACATTCCAAATAGTTGCACTTCTCACGTGCTGCTGCTCTTAGGATTCAATCTGTGCTTGTCACAAGAACTGCCTCTTTCCCCTCTGCAGCAGCATCAGAGTTGCTCATGGGCTGTGCTCTGTTCTCCACTTGATGGATGGAAAATATAAAAGCAAAAAGTTTCTTAATACAAGAGCCAACTACTCATGCATCTGCACCTTGGGATGAATCTAGACATTTCAGTATTGGGTTTGTCCCAAATGATGAGATGGGGAATTGAAATTGTAACGTTTTATTTTCCCTTTGTGGAACAGAGTACCAAAAACAATTTCAATTTGGAAATACCAAATGTCACTTGTCAGGTGAAATATTTTCTCACTTCCAATGCCAACAAGGAGGGATCTTGTTCCCAGCCACTAGGGCTTGTATAATGTAAGCCACAACGCCTGGAAGGAGTTCCAGGTCCCTACAGCACACAGGATTTCACCACCCCAGCAATGTCCTGCCTTTGGAACTGCGCTCTCTGCTTGTGAGCCAGACACTAAATCCTACCAGGCAAAGAAAATAATTCCATGCTACTAGTGGCCTGGCTTTGCAAACTCTGCTTATGATTATCAGATAAAATAGCACGAGCCCCCAGAGCAGGCATCTTGTCAATAGGGCTGCCTGGGGGCTGAGTGCACCTTTTATGTTCAGGAGCATCTGAATCTCACTCGTGTTATCTAAAAGGGGATTATAATGGCAATGATTATGTCCAACTGAGACCAGGGAAACAAAGTGATCCTACAGCACTGTTAGTAGTGGGATACAGAGAAATGCATCAGTAATTTTGCTATCTTTTTCTAATGTGTTCTTTCAACAAAAGCTCTCACAGCTGTTTATGCTCATTACATAAGAACACTTCCAAGTCCTTCTGCAAAAAGAAAGAGAAATTAAACTGTTTTACTTTTTTTTTTTTTTTCGTACTGTGGAAGTAGGCCTGAGAAGAAGAGTGATCAGCAACGCTGAGGTCACCATAATAGGAACACATGTAAGGAAATTAGTCCTGCATTTCTCTCTCAGAGGGTGGTGAGGCACTGGCACAGGTTGCCCAAGGAGGCTGTGGATGCCCCATCCCTGCAGGCATTCAAGGCCAGGCTGGATGTGGCTCTGGGCAGCCTGGGCTGCTGGTTGGTGACCTGCACACAGCAGGGGGTTGGAACCAGATGAGCACTGTGGTCCTTTGCAACCCAGGCCGTTGTATGACTCTATGATTCTCCATCAACACATCCCATCATTTTTAGCAGTTTTAACCTGACTCCTGACTGAAGCTACTGCCAACATTTCTCTCTTCTAAGCTATAAGCCCTTCCAGTACGGGAGCACCAGATAATAGACAGAAGCAACTCAGATCTTCAAGTTTGGGTAAAAAAGCCATTTCCTGAAGCTGGGCTGCCCTAAGTAACTCCTGTGCTCATTAGCATGCTGAGAAGGGGGACTGGCAGAGCACCCCTTTTCCATCTGCCAAAAGGGTGAAAGAAACACAAGTATGTGAATGGTGATGGGTATCTGCAGAGCACAGGGATGACAGAAGGACTGCTGGGTGGAAGAGCTGCTAATTTTTCTAACTATGGAGTAGAATACTTTAGTACTGCCAAGTACTCTGTATGGGAGGCTGTGATTGTTAATGGATGTGGCTTTGGGACAGCCTGTGGGTCAATCACCACAGTGGAGAAAGCCCAGTATCAAGGTAAGACCAAATTCTCCAGGAGAATCCAGCTTTGCAATTCTCTCCCCACCCTTGTTAAGCTCTGTGATTTATGCCTTGTAATAACCACGAGTGGTCAAGAATCTTTCTTTCTTATTAGCAATTCTAAGTACACCAGAAGTAAATTTTTAAATCCTAAGCAAAAACTAAATGACCATAAAGTCTGCATTCACCTCCCAAGAGACAGTTCTGTTTCAACATGACAGCCTAATTAAAACCTCAGCAAATTGGCTGCAAAAGTTTTTAATAAACAGTCTTTGTAGGTAGTATTCGGGGGAGATGGGCTCACTGCAGAAGTGGTTGGAGGTCCCCAGCCTTTGGTGACTTGGGCAGTAACTGAAGGCAGGGTGGACAGAGGTGACCTGGGGCCGGAAAACCCTTCTCTGTTTTTTGTTTGTTTGTTTGTTTTTGTTTTTTGTTTTGTTTTTTGTTTTTTTTTTCTCTCCCCCCCCCCCCGCCCCCCCGGGCCCCCCCCCCCCCCGGAGGGACAGTGACACATCTAGAAGCCCCTCAGTTATCCTCAGTAATGTCAAATTCCTTTTCAGCATCAGGAAAAGAAAAACATTTGATTTCGAAAACATCTTCTGTTTTCTTTACTTTGAAACAAAACACCCCTTTGGCCACTCAGATGAAATGTTTCATTTCAGAAGAAATGCAACACTTCATTCAACACCAAATGACTTTTCTTTTCTGTCCAAAAGAGCCGGTGAACCAAAAAATTGGTTATTCCCTCACCTCTCCTTGTTCCCTATCTCCTAAGCCAATGGCCCCTCTATAATTCAATCCAAAAACCACATTACCATCCGCTTCCCCATGCACTGAGTGCACACACTCAGGTCACAGCGCATGAACTGCTTTGTGTTCCATCCTCACCACAGCACCGAACCCTCTGTCAGTTATTTGGCTGTTGGGTTCTTCTTTGGATGAATGGATGCCCAGGGAGGTGGTGGAATCACCGACCCTGGGGGTGTTCAAGGAAAGACTGGATGTTGTGTTGAGGGACATGGTTTAGTAGGAGCTATTGGGAATAGGTGAACAGTTGGACTGGGTGATCTTTTAGGTCTTTTCCAACCTTAGTGATTCTATGATTCTATGATTCTATGATTCTTTTCCATTAGCGTGGGGTCATAGAAGGAGGTCAGGGAGCTCAGAGCTGCTCCTTCCCCATGGTGTTAAGGGACTCTCTGCAGCTCCAGTGCTCAAGTCCTTTGCCCAGGTCCCAGTTTAAAGCTCCCCAAGCCCAGGGTTGGGGCAGTCCCTGTGCAGCAGCACTTTCCCCTCCCCAACACACCAGGGAGGTCAGGAAACCTCGCTAAGATGTTTTCTGTGAGCCAGCTTCAGCCCATTGCCTTTGATCCATCTCTTCTGCTTGCTTCACCCCTCCCCC